>NC_074702.1:31393415-31693415 GCF_029448725.1 Salvelinus fontinalis | reverse complement strand
CCACCAGCCCCTTATTCAATGGGGCCTTTCACTGATCATGGGAATTAATGACCCAGTGTTTGAGCCCAGGGATATTTTAGGGATGTGGAAAATAAGAATAACAGCTATACGATATCTTGAAACTGCAGAGTTACTTTCTTGCTTTTATGCATAGACTTGGGTTGACATGTAGGTATAGAGCAAAGAGGAGTCTGATCATTTAAAGGCTAGTTTGATTTTAGGTCTGGTTCAACATTTCCGCAGAAAAGCATTCCTGAGCCTATGATTTAATGAACTATTTGAACAGGTTAATCAACCGGTTTCATTCTTTTAGCTGCCGGTTGTGTGTCTGTGTGTGTGCGCGTGTACGTGCGTGTTTATGTGTGTGTGCGTGCATGTGCGTGTGTCTGTGTGTGCATGCTTGTCTCTGTTAGTGTGTGTCTGTGCGCGCATGCGTGTGTGTGTGTGTGTGCGTGTACATGATAGAGAGAGATTTATGGAGAACTCCACAAAGAGAGCTAGACCCAACAGACTCAGCACAGGGTGTACGGAAAGGGGTGTGACTGCACAACTAGCTGGTGGGTCAAGGTCCTACACTGAGATCCACAGGAGATTCTGAGTGATATTTGATTTCATAGGCAGAGGATAGGCCTGAGGAGTAAAAAAAACGTTTGTTTTGTCTCGTGCAGAGGCCGTGGTCGAGTGGTAACACTCCCAGCTGTTGGAACATATATGACCCAGTCTGAGACTGTGGTTCATTCCCCACACCCACTCTTCCCACTGTTTCTCCTACTTGTCTATTTTCCTCTCTAAATTCCTGTCTAAATAACGTGTCCAAATATGAAGAGGAGAGTGGAATTCCATTCTCCTTTATAAAATAAATGTGTCTCTCAAAGCAGCTAGCTGAACGTGATGGCAGGGGTAGGGCAGGAAACGTCATTGATTTGCTTCAACAAAAAAAAACTTTCTTCTACAGGGCAGAGGACATTGATTTACATAGTGTGGTGGTGTTTGCATAACCTGTTTGACCTCAAGGAATATGTATGTTAATGTGTGTGTGCGCGTGCCTGTGTGTGTTTTTGAGTGTTGAGTATGCGTGTGTGAGTGAGTGTGTACATGTACTGTTTGTGTGAGTGTGTGTGTGCATAAGTTGCTCTGGATAAGAGCGTCCGGTTAGTTTACTAAAATGTAAATAGAAAATGTGTGTGACAGGCCTGCTTGCTATTGAGTTGGATACTCTCACTAAGCGTGTAAATCATGTCCGGGCTTCAGAGAGCAACTATGCACAACATCTGAACTCGTCATCCACCGACTCCTCTCTTCTCCCTTCAACTGTCCCGAGTGCTGGCTGGCGGCAGTATACACTCTCTAAAGAAAACACCTCCTCTGTCCAAGTCTTCACTATAAACAAGAGGCCTGTCAGCCTGACTGCATGTTCTACGTCAGCTTGTTTGTCTCAGCGTGTATAAATGTAGTCCGGGCTTGTTGTTCGCACAGTCCTTGAGGATGCGTTAAGGCTTTAGTGTAGAATAACAGTATACGGAAGTTTACAGTATTTTAGTAAACCAGTGTGTGTGTGTGCACGTGTGTGTGTGCGTGCGTGTGTGTGTGTGCTTGTGTGTGTGTGTACCTTATTGGATTGCCATGATAAGACATAAGGTTTTGTATATATTGCAAAAATGCTGCATTGGATCTGGGGGGGTTTGTGTGTAGCACGCACTGGGATCATGTTGGGTTTGTGTTGCCTCTTTTCGCGCATGAACCGTTCAGCTGCTCTGTGTATGTTGGCACTGGGACCAGAGATGATGGGGGAGGAGATTTCTTGACTGTAACGGGGCTGATTGCACCAGACCACTTTGATGGCGAGAGCGATTTCAGTGCCTTGCCAAAGCATGTTCTGTATGCGGTATAATGAGGCTTCTGTGTGAGAAATCATTGAAACAACAAAGTCAGGGCCCTTAAATGCCTCAGCAGCAGAGGACCAAAGACATCCTATTTCTAGGCCGCACATTTCTATGGGCTGATTCTCTTAGCTGCTTTTCCTGTGGACTTAGAAACATCAGAAGTTATGATTACTGTGCCTGAACACAAATTACGATCTCATCAATCATAGAGGCTTTCAACTTGAGATGTTCTAAGTTAGAACAGTGTCTTACTCATGAGCAGGGAAATGTGTTCTCCTTACTATTTCTGCCTACAGGGTTTTCTCTCAATGGTGATATTCATTAGGATGACCTTGATTGTAGCCAGGTTTCTTCATGTGGCGATGTGGAATGTGCATGAGTGGTGTGTGAGAGATATGGGTGATCAATTTACAGTGAGCTCCAAAAGTATTGGGACAGTGACACATTTGTTGATTGTTTAGGCTCTGTACTCCAGCACTTTGGATTTGAAATGATACAATGACTATGAGGTTAAAGTGCGGACGCACAAATATAAATTTGTGCATCTAACTTTGTCACTCATCATCATTCACGATTCATTCAGGATTATCCGTAATCATAGTAGCATCCACATTAATGTAGAAGTGTTTAGAAAACATATTCTATTCTTACTTACAAAAAACTGACTCCAAAATGACACAATACATTATTTACCATTCATTTCTATTGGGCACAAAACAATATGAAACACAACCAAAACCAACAGCAAATGCATCCAACCAATGTATAGATTCACAAGCTTGATGTAATCATTGTGTGCTATGAATATGGGACCAAATACTTAACTTTTTGCTAGTGTATTTGTCCCAATACTTTTGGTCCCTTAAAACGGGGTGACTATGTACACAAATTGCAGTAATTACAAATGATGAACCAAATATGGATGAAAATACCCTCAAATTAAAGCTGACAGTCTTCTCTTTAACCTCAGTCATTGTATCATTTCAAATCCAAATTGCTGGAGTACCGAGCCAAAACCACAAAAAATGTGTTGCTGTCCCAACAATTTTGGAGCACACTGTACATGTACATGTAAAAGTAGGGACATACAGTGCACATGTTGTCCCACTCCTCTCCAATGGCTATGCGAAGTTGCTGGATATTAGAGGGAACTGGAACACTCTGTCGTACACGTCGATCCAGAGCATCCCATACATGCTCGATGGGTGACATGTCTGGTGAGTATGCAGGCCATGGAAGAACTGGGACATTTTCAGCTTCCAGGAAACGTGCACAGATCCTTGTAACACGGGGCCATGCATTATCATGCGGAAATATGAGGTGATGGAGACGGATGAATAGCACGACAATGGGCCTCAGGATCGCATCATGGCATCTCTGTGCATTCAAATAGACATCGATAAAATGCAATTGTGTTCGTTGTCAGTGGAGTAAAGTACTTAAGTAAAAATACTTAAGTACTTTTTTGGGGTATCTGTACTTTCATTTACTATTTAAAATGTTGACTACTTTTACTTTTACTTCACTACATTCCTAAAGTAAAGAATGCACTTTTTACTCCATTCATTTTCCCTGACACCCAAAAGTACTTACATTTTGAATGGTTAGCAGGACAGGATTCACATACTCCAATTCACATACTTATCAAGAGGAAATCCCTGGTCATCCCTACTGCATCTGATCTGGCAGACTCACTAAACACAAATGCTTCGCTTGTAAATTATGTCTGAGTGTTGGAGTGTGCCCCTGGCTATCTGTAAATAAGAAAACATTTTTAAAAATTGTGCGGTCGGGTTTGCCTAATATAAGGAATTTGAAATAATGTATACTTTTACTTTTGATGCTTAAGTATATTTTAGCAATTACATTTACTTTTGATACTTACCTATATTTTACTGGGTGACTTTCACTTTTACTTGATTAATTTTCTATTAACGTAACTTTACTTATACTCAAGTATAACTGTTCCTTGTCCGTTGCTTATGCTTGCCCATACCATAACCCCACCACCACCATGGGGCACTCTGTTCAAAACGCTGCCATCTGCCAGGTACAGTTGAAAGCGGGATTAATCCGTGAAGAGCACACTTCTCCAGCATGCCGGTGGCCATCGAAGGTGAACATTTGCCCACTGAGGTTGGTTATGACCTCGAACTGCAGTCAGGTTAAGACCCTGGTGAGGATGACGAGCACACGTATTAGCTTCCCTGAGACAGTTTCTGACAGTTTGTGCAGAAATACTTTGGTTTTGAAAACCCACAGTTTCATCAGCTGTCCGTGTGGCTGGTCTCAGATGATCCCGCAGGTGAAGAAGACGGATGTGGGTGTCCTGGGCTGGTTACACGTGCTCTGTAGTTGTGAGGCCGGTTGTACACACTTCCAAAATCTCTAAAACGACGTTGGAGGCGGCTTATGGTAGAGAAATAAACATTAAATTATCTGGCAACAGCTTTGGTGTACATTCCTGCAGTCAGCATGTCCATTGCACACACCCTCAAAACTTGAGACATCTGTGGCAATGTGTTGTGTGACCAAACTGCACATTTTAGAGAGGCCTTTTATTGTCCCCAACAGAAGGTATTATGTTGGCATAGGAGAAATTCTCACTAACAGGGATGAAAACTAATTTGTGCACAAAGTGTTTGAGAAATAAGCTTTTTGTGCGCATGGAACATTTCTGGGATCTTTTATTTCAGCTCATGAAACAATGGGACCAACACTTTATATGTTCCGTATATATTTTTGTTCAATGTACGTAATTGGTCACAAAAGACTATATCAGGGGATGACCTATGCAGTCCCAGTGGTCAACAGTTCCTCAAAAGGTCCATAGGTGTAGACGGTAGTTGACCAGGATCTAGTTTATTTAGCTCTCAGGTCTACAATGATAATGAACTATTATTGAATTACTTTCCAGTGGTTTAAGATGTCTCATAGGGTGTTCGGTAGAGAGGTATCATTGAGTTCAAGGTCAGTCCTATGGTCCATGCGTGCATAAGTTCATAAGCACATGTGAATGTGTGTTCTGTCAGCCTTTCATCAACATGGCCACAGTTTCTACTGTAAAACTTGGCATGCTAAACTTTTACTCAAATATTTACAATTTAAATAATTTAAATTGAAAATAATTTAAATTGCTAAGACACTTTTAATGAAACTGGGGTCCACTCCATCATAACCTAATGAGCACAACACTATTCTTTTTTGCAAAACGTCATTTCTCATTGCTTTCACACACGCAATGCAAATTCTAAGCACATAAAAGAGGTCACCTCTGAGTTCCTGTTGGTAAGACTGGACCAAGTAAGAGGCCGATGGCAAGGATAAAGGAGAGGCAGAAGCAGAGGGGAAGATAGTTAGATCTAGAAAAAGGTCAAATAAAGCCTTTGTTTCTGGATTTTCATATTCAGTGACATTCTTTCTGTGTTGGTCATCTTTGGTAAAAATCGTTTTAGGACAAAAGAAGACAGCTCATGCTGTGATAATATGTTTACTTGCCTTTTATGGTGCATACTATAATTATAATATCAACAAATGGCAGAGATATATAAAAGATGGTTAACCATGTTAGCGTTAGGGTCTTAATGCATTTTGCAAACGAAATATGTCATTTTGGCCAACCTGTCTCAGTTTGGGGCTGCGTGTTAATTATTTTTGAAAAAGTGAATTCTGTTTTGACAAATGTGCTTCGTGCAATCGTGAAAAACGGTAAAGAGTTTGATCTAAGTGGGACCGTGTGTGTGTGTATGTGTGTGTGTGAGAGCGCGTGCGTGTGTTTGAATGTCTGTGAGCACTCATGACACTTGTTCATGTATACGTACACAAGTAATCCAAATGAGTGTAACCCTACTAAACAGATCAGGTGGATGGAACGGACTTGCTTTTCGGGGATCTCAGGGTTCACTGGTCAGGGCCATAGGTGTCCCTATAGGACTGAATGTGCAACAAGAAGTCAGAGTATTAACCCACCCATACGCCATAACAACCTATGACTGTTGTCATGGCAACCGCGTCAACGTGAGACAAAAGAAACACAGTGACTTTTCTGTTTGCAGTCAAAGGTCGTGAATGTGGGGTGAGAGAGGCTCGAAATGGAAAAGCAGTGAGTGATGTTTCTGGTTATGTTTAGGGTCTGCAGGGTGCACAGGCGGGCTTTTGTGCCTCGGAACACCCTTGCAGGAAGTCCTCCTTCTGCATTCAGAAGTTCAAGGGTGTTCTAGGGAGTTGAGGCAGCTCAACGTTTGGGTGATGTATGATGGTGTATGTTTTTAGACGAAGGAGCCAGTGTCCAGTTTCAACATAATAAATCAAGATGAATCTCTAAGACCTGAACATCCAGCTGTCCTCTTACTGTACAGGGGGTATAGAGATTAACTGCAGGGGACATGGAGGCATATCTATTCGTTATCAGTTTAGTGGTGAAGTACAGTGTACTGATTTACAACTTTGATTCAAACAATAACCTAACCAATTATGACTTCGGTCTATTATATGGGCAGACCACACCAATAAACCATCTCAGTAGGCCGTAATGACCCAGCCTTCGCTGCCACATGCTTTATTTGGCCATTTAGCCACTCTTCACAATTCTCACTGAACACAGACTGCCATTGATCAGCAGGGCCTCTAAAGTTTAAACCTCTGTCGCTATCGCTTTCTCCATATGACTCTCTCTTCCAGGCTCTCTCTCGCAACCCCTCCTTATCAACCTCTCTCTCTCTCTCTCTCTCTCGCATGCACGCACACACACACACACACAACCACACCCACACACACACAACCACACATGGAGGAGGGGCTGACGCGCTCTACAATGTTTGTGAGAGCATCAGTGAGTGTACGCCTACTGTACATCAAGGTGAGTGACAATGCGACTACATTTGGATCAGTTTCCAAGTGACATCCTGTAATCCACCAAATAGGCATCACTGTACCTCTCATTTCTCTCCATTGAACACATTCTTTCCATCGCTCTTTTCTTGGCTCCTTGGGGCTTTGCCAATCGCCACTGCATTCCCATCTTCCAGAGTCCCTGCTTTTCCCACTGGCCCTGGCCTGACCTCACAGGTCCATAGACAATGTGCTGACATGTTTAGCTTTTCCAACACTCAACTTTGAACACATACTCTCTCGATCAGGAATTAGTTGCTAGCTCATCATCACATTGTCCAAGTCCACTATGATACACACATTCTTAAGAAGCAAATACTGGACCTTTTATTTCCATCAACACATTTTCTTCCAAAGGCTATTGTTGTCGTACACGTCGATCCAGAGCATCCCAAGCATGCTCAATGGGTGACATGTCTGGTGAGTATGCAGGTGTCACGACTTCCGCCGAAGTTGGTCCCTCTCCTTGTTCGGGCGGCGTTCGGCGGTCGACGTCACCGGCTTTCTAGTCACCACCGATCCACGTTTCATTCTCGTTTTGTTTTGCCTTCATTATACACACCTGGTTGCAGGAGACAACGGGCAGTCAGACATGGTTTTAACTTTAGACACAGAAAAGATAGGAAAAATATGGAGGGTACGGGGCGACAGAGGATGAACAGCAGAGGGGCTAATGATCTTGGAGTGGGGGGGAAAGGTCTCGACTTCCGGGGTAGTAGCCGCGCCACTATTAGCGGCGTGCCAGCGCCTCAGGCTTGACCTTCTTGGATACCGGAAGCGAAGTGGCCCGGGCCTTACTGAACCTCTCCCGGAGGTCCTGGTACTCTGCGGGGCTGGCGTAGAGGTCCGGGGCAATTTCCAAGCACCCAGGAAGACGTCATTGGACCGGCAGAGCTGACTTCAGGCAATGAGTGTGGCAGGATGGGCCCACTATGGCACCAGTAGCCCAGTCAATGGATGGATTGTATTGCTGGAGCCAAGAGAATCCCAATACCACGGGAACCTGCAGAGACTCAAGCAGCAGGAATTGGATTCTCTTGTTGTGGTTCCTCGACACTCGTAGGTTGACGGGGTGGTCTGGTGGGTGACCCGGCCTATAGAGCATCCATCCAGCGCTCTAACACCCATGGGAATGGAGAGGGGTTAAAGGGACAGGTAGACAGATAATGGCCGGTAGTACCGCAATACAGACAACTCTGGGTCTCAAGTCTGCATACGCGTTCGGCTGGAGGCAGCCTAACCCTGCCAAGCTGCATCGGCTCGGGAAGAGGCGAATCGGCAGTTTCCGGAGGCTCTTGAACGGACTCGGATAATCTTGGATCCTCTCAGGGACATAGATGCCGGGGATTCCGGAGTTAATCAGATGCAAGGTGGGATCCCTGAGTGAGCGATTGGGACCGCAATCGGACCTCTTCTCCCTCCTACGTTCCCGTAGTCGACCATCGATCCGGATGTTTAAAGCAATGAGTGACTCGAGATCCATCGGTAGTTCTCGGGCTGCCAGCTCATCCTTTACCTCCTCCGATAATCTGTGCAGGAACGTGTCGAACAGCGCTTCCGGGTTCCAGGTAGCCTCCTCTACTAGCGTGCGGAACTCCACCCACATAGTCTACCACACTGAGGGTGTCCTGCCGAAGCTGGAGTAACTTCTGGGCAGCCTCTCTCCCGGGCACCAGAGCCTCAAACTTTTCTCATCTCTGCCACGAATACCTCCAGACTGAGGCAGACAGCGGATTGTTGCTCCCACACCGCCGTGGCCCAGGCGAGTGCCCTCCCGGACAACAGCGTAATAATGTACGCTATCTTCGAGCGGTCTGAGGGGAATGAAGAAGGCTGCAGCTTGAAAACGAGGGAGCACTGGGAGAGAAAGGCCCGGCATGTTCTGGAATCTCCATCGTAGCGCTCCGAGGGAGGTAAGTGGGGGTTCCAGGGAAACTGGGGTGACGGCGCTGCTACCAGCCGGGCTACTGAGGTGCTGGGAGGTTACCGTTGTGGTAGGCTGCCTGGTAAGCAAACCAAGGAATTGCTACGGCAATGCGTCCAATGCTAATCCTTCCATCAAACCGCGAAGCAACTCCTCGAGTCTACTAAAAATTGCTCCTTAGGTGGAGATGGCTTTGCGGAGCTGGTCCAAGTCTGTTGGGTCAGTCATGACCAGTTCGTACTATCAGGTTTCAGGTAAGGCCCAAGTGCAGACTGTGTTGAAGTATCAATGTTTATTGCAAAAAAATGGGCAGGCAAACGACAGGTCAAGGCAGGCAGGGGTCGATAATCCAGAGTGGCTGCAAAGGTACAGGATGGCAGGCTGGCTCAGGGGCCTAGTAGTCAGGCAGGCGGGCTGAGATTCAAGACAGACAAGGGTCAAAACCAGGAGGATGAGAAAAAGAGCGACTGAGGAAAAACAGGAGCTGAGAAACCGCTGGTTGACTTGAACAAACAAGACGAACTGGCACAGACAGACAGAAAACACAGGTATAAATACCCAGGGGATAAGTGGGGAAGATGGGCGACACCTGGAGGGGGGTGGAGACAAGCACAAGGACAGGTTAAAACAGATCAGGGCGTGACAGTTTTTTTTTTCTCCCAATGTACCTCTTCAGTGTTTTTTTTTAAATCTCTTGCTGCTGCTCGAATGGACATCTTCTCTCCTCTCACTTCATTGGCTGCTCTCTCAAGAACCTCAAAGGGGGCTAGACCCCTGCTTGTTTTATGTTTGTGTACAAGGGGCATGATGATGCCAGCTCTGTAACAATAAGAATGCACTATCTTGAGTTCATATGCATGACACATTGCATAAAACTGACAAAATGTCATCATGATTTGTATGGGGTATGGTGACCATTGGCTCAACTTACCCTAAGCCAAACATTTTGACTATATTAGCCCACTCAGCTACAAGGATGCACTTTCATGCTAGGTTTAGGACCTTATATTGTAGCTTATCAAGACCCCAGTTGATGTATAAAACAATATTCAAGCTATCTACTTTGGTTAAGATACAAGCTCATGAAACCTATAACAGAAATTAATTTGACTTTGTGAAAATCCGTTTTTTGGAGCTAACTTGCATGCCGCTTACTCCATGTGGTTTCTTCCTTCACAGACGCCTTCACAGACAGTATTGTTTCCTAGAAACAAGGGGTGGCTGATCTAACACTTTGGCTCAGCTTACCCCACTTTCCCCTACAGTATTCTCTTCCAAACATTCATTTGTAATTCCACTCAAGTGTTTGTACATTCAGCTCACTGTGAGCAAAGTTTGTTAAGTGAACAAATGTTCACACATTAGCTCAATTCCTTGTCCTTCTGAAGTCCACCCAACTCACCAAATAACGCTGATTCATTTGGCTTTAAAAAAATATATATATTTTTTTTTACAGTACATGAATAATCAAGTGTGGCAGAGGAGGCTGGTGGGGGGAGCTAGAGGAGGACGAGCTCGTTGTAATCACTGGAATGGAATTAATGGAATGGAGTCAAACATGTGGTTTCCATATGTTTGATGTGATTGATACCTTTCCATTCATTCTATTCCAGTCTTTACAATGAGCCTATCTTCATGTAGCTTCTCCAACCAGCCTCCTCTGATTAGTGTGGGTGGTTCCCTTTATCTTTACACATGATACATGTGAGAACAGATGCAGATCCAAGTGAAGCACATCCTCCCTATGAAACGGAAATGAGCATCCATTCGGTTGCTCTATACCCCGTTGGACAGTTAGCTTCACTATTCACTTCATGTTTTCCTGAATAGTGCTCTCTGTCACGGCATGGGTGCGTACAGCGCAAAGACCCCCTGCCGGTGTGTTTACCACCTCATCGAGCACAGAGACAAGTGCAGCAGATGTGGAAGTTCAGACGGGCGACAATGAAAGCAGTCTGCGAGGGCCATTGTGGGCTCCCTGGAACTAATTCCAGTCCCCGGTCGAATGAAAGCTCCATTGAATAAAGCCACAAAATGACACTGAAATGTAATATTTATTTCATAGGGCGCAACTTCATCTCATGAACACAGTATCCCATTGACGACCATATAGGACTATTGGTTGCATAGACTGACAAACACTCACTCATTCAATCAATCAATCCAGCGTTTTTAGCTGATCCGGCTGGTCACTCCCATGTAGGCCTATGTAAACAGCTTTTGTCGAAAGTGAAAAAATCTTTTTCAGACTTGTCTTCCCTCCTCCCTCTCTCAGCATCAAGCGCAGCCCGCACGGAGGGCACTGGCTGCTGCGAATTTCTCTCAGCCTCTTTGGTGCAAATGCGATGAGGAGAAGGGAACTTCGTCCACTGATAAGAAGACGTCTTAGATGCAATAGCAGTTTCTTTCTGGAAATCAAAAACAGATTTGCGGATTTGTCATATCGATCAATCGAATGCAAGCAGGTATGGAGCTGCAGAGGCTTTTGTTTATTTTGTTGATGGAGCCACTTGGACAGTGGGTCTCTCAGTTCATTATTTTCATTATACGGTTTTTGATCTATTTTCTTGATTTCTGGTGGTCTGGTTTGATAATGGTGATATTGAAAAATTGCTAAATTTTCATTTTATTATATTCATTACTTGGCTAATATTGTTTTGGATAATTATTTTTATTTGTTTGTTTCCGTTCGATAAAGCATTTATTTTAACTATCTAAGTAGTCATTGAGACAATAATATGGAACAGGTGAGAGTTAGCTTTTAACATGCAAATGTGGAAGGTTAATTCATTAACTCACTTTCTTTTATTCTTGTTTCGTTTTTAGGCTACAATCATATACATTTTTTTACATAGACTTCTTAAAAATTTAATATTTTAGATATAGTAGCATAAAACAATATTATTATTATTATTATTTAACCTTGAGATTAGAAACCTATTTTACAAAGTTATTATGCATTTTCATATTAATAGCCAACTCATGGCTTTATTGATAACCAATAGCTGATCTCATTTTCCATTTCCAAGATAGGTTGCGTGATAGTCTAAAGTTATTAGCAAAAACATATTTGCATCATAATTACTGAAGTTAGCGCTACTTTAGGACCAAGAGGACACCCTTGCTTGCAGTGATTTTTAAATTGTATCGACATTTTTCCACAATGATTTTAGAGGATATTTTCCTATAAAAATCCGAATTATGAACAAAGAAATTAAGTAACGCGCGAGAGAGATTGCAATCTAGCACCATCTTTTGGTGGCCTTGTGCGGTATTCTTTCGACCGTGCGCTGGATTGGAAAATGGTGCATGGGATGGTGTTTGAGAGATTATACTGTAATGAAAAATCTCAGTTAAATGCGGGCCTTCTTTAACAGAAAATTATACTGGCAACACATCAGTCTCCACTCTATCCTCAATAATTTCACTTTTCTGTTGAATTTGTGCTATTTCTTGGTCTGGGAGAATGTGTCTTGTTGGCCAGAAACCTGGGTCAAATTCCTGACCTCACATTTCTAATTCATTGAGTCATTCTTTTGTCATTTTTTTATAGTGTATCTTGTTTTTATTTAAGGGTAAGGTTGGTTCGGAGATGTATGGTGTTGTGGACATGGCTATCCCATCCACAGTTGAGCGATTTGATTTGTAGACAAAAACTGAGGCCAATAAATCAGAATCGTCAGGTGTCAAGACCTACCATTGACAGAACTGCATCAAGATGACATAACATGGCATAATACATGCTATTCTGGGATAGGTCATGTGTGACCTTTGCCCTTACAGTAGACATACACACCACTTGTCTGAAACAGACAGGGCATATGGTTTGCTACAAGAGGTGGAAGAAGGATAACTCCCCTGCGAGAGGTGTGGTTGGATAATGCCAAACTGACCTGGTCCCCTGTAGCCTATGGTTGGTTATGCAATAGCACATCCTTTGATGGGATTACTTCCTACCATCCATCTCCTTCATCTGTCCACCGTGCAACGCCTGGCGGCTTTTCACTTTCACACTGCCTAGCATCTGATTGAATGGGAATGCAAGGAAGACACCTGGCCACCAACGCTCGCCCCTCCCTCACAGGCTCGGCCTCCAGCTGGAAGGCCAGATGTTAGCCAGCATGCCAAAGGCTATTTAGGCTCTTCAAACAGGCTGGATGAATGTACTGTAATCACATCGTTTTTTTCTCATTTTACCTCTATCCCATCTCTCCATTGTATGAAATGGTTGTTGGATTTGCATTACTACACTACAGCAGTACTGCTTAGGCCCCTTTATGAACTACACTGTAGCTCAAACTACTTCCCCCGTTCTATTCTCTGTATAGAATTGTGGTTGAGCTACATCTACGCAGCTGCTGACAAAGGGCTATTACTCGACTCAGTAGTGCAGTGATGGTCTGTTGAATGAATAAAATGCCCTGAATTTCTATTTCCTCCACAGCTATCAGCCCCATTAGCACCCGCACACTTAGCGAGTTACTCCTCAGTTTGGCCACAGTCCAGCTCTCATCTTGTGTGATGTCATGTCGGCCTACGTCTTCAAACTGTGGGCGGAATGAAGCAGAGAGCAGCACAGAGTCCGAGAGAAACCAGATATGGTCATTACTGACAGCTAAAGGCTAACCATGTGGCTAAGCTCCAAGCCACCATCTCAGTACAGTCAGAGCTCCAGGGATGGTCCTCTCCTCCTCTTCTCTTCCCCACTGGCCACAGCCACCACTCAGCCTAAGGCTCCAGAAATCTCCTCTCAACCACACAGCTCCTAATGAAATGCTAGGATTTCTTGAGAGACTGTCGGTTATATTTAATCGTTTCCATATGAAGATGCTGCTACACCTTCTTTTTGTTGATATGAGCATTTTGAAGATGGTTGAGTCCATGAAAACAACTGTGCTAGTAAACAAGGAGTGCTCTTGTGTCTCTTGTTAGCCACGGGCACAGCCCACGTTTTTGACAGCTTCGCTTCTTCTCACTGCTCTGAATTTGGCAACTGTGAGACGTTCATTTTCTGGATTACATCGCCCTCCTGTGGATGTGGCACGCTGGTGCTGGATGTATTTTGGGGAAGGGAGGATTTGACCTCATTTATCTTTGTCTCAGTATGTTTCTATTCAGAGTCAGACTTCTAAAAAAATACCCTCCAAATGAAATGCCATCCCATCCCAGCTGAAAAGTTTGACCAACAACAGATGGATGCCTCAAACTGTAAATTGCCAACAGTGGTTTCTGTAACAACCACATGATAATGTGTTTCAGTAGAAAGTTTTTACTAACCCATCTCGGATTTGGTTGGCTATACTGCTTGTTTTTCTTCTCTTTCCGTCTATTCTATTCAATAGACATATGAAGCCATTAAAAAAAAAACTTCATGCATGTTGACAAAGCATTGACAGCACACTGTATTTGCACCTCAGCGTTCTCCACCATCCCTTATAGTGTCTTTCTCTCCTCTCCCCTCTAGAGCCAGGCCCATCTGTACAATGGGCCCCGTACACCTGTGTCTCCTGCTCTCAGTGACGTCGCTGGCCGTGGTGGTGGCTGTGGAAGCCCAGGAGGCCACAGGAGGAGATGATGAGTATACCTGGCCGCAGTGGAAGGTGCCGCTGGTGAGGAACAGGAGGACGGTGGCCCTTAGCAGCACCGGCTTCACGGCCAAACCTCAGGGAGAGCTGAACGGGACCTGTGGGATTGAGTGCCAGCGTCGCCTCCCCGACCCCTCTCTGGCTGACCTGGAGGAGTTCCTGTCCTATGAGACGGTGTACGAGAACGGAACGCGCACCCTGACCTCCGTGTCTGTGCAGGGCCTCGACGAGGTCAACGCTTGGCCTGCTGGGAACTCCTCCGCTTCCTCCAAGTCACGCCGCAGACGGGAGGTCTATGGCACAGACACCCGCTTCAGCATCGCTGACAAGCAGTTCTCCACTAAGTACCCCTTCTCCACCTCCGTCAAGATCTCCACGGGCTGCTCTGGTGTCCTGTTATCCCCCAAACACGTCCTGACGGCCGCCCACTGCATCCACGACGGACAGGACTACGTGAGCGGAGCACAGAAGCTACGCGTGGGCGTCCTCAAGGAGAAATCCCGGCGTGGGAAAGGAGGGAAGGGGAAGAGAGGACGGGGGAAAGGCAAGAGGAGGAAAGGGGGAGAAGACAAGGAAGAAGAAGAGAAAGAAGAGAAAGATGGAGGGAAGGAGAGGAAAGGAGGGAAAGGGAAGGACAGAAAGAGCCGCAGTCGTCGCAGCGCAGAGGTAGAGAAGCCATCCTTCCGGTGGACCAGAGTGAAGCAGACCCAGGTCCCTAAAGGTTGGTTGAAAGGCGGGGCGTCGGGCGGTGTGGCGGCTGACTATGACTATGCCGTGCTGGAGCTGAAGAAGGCCCAGAAGGTCAAGCACATGGACCTGGGCGTCATCCCCTCGGTCAAGAAGCTGCCTGCCAGCAGGATCCACTTCTCAGGCTTCGACGACGACCGGCCCGGCAACTTGGTGTACCGCTTCTGCTCGGTGTCGGAGGAGTCCAAAGACCTGCTGTATCAGTATTGCGATGCCAAGCCCGGCTCCAGCGGCTCCGGGGTCTACATCCGCCTCAAAGAACCCGGCAAGAAGAAATGGAAGAGGAAGGTCATCGGGGTTTTCTCAGGCCACCAGTGGGTGGATGTCAACGGCAATGGGGCGCAGCAAGATTACAATGTGGCGGTGAGGATAACGCCCCTCAAGTATGCCCAGATCTGTTACTGGGTCCATGGGGATTCCAGTGTGTGCCGGGACGCCTGAGGGACACACAACATGCCACAACACCCCTCGGAACCCTTCTCCCTCCATCACAAACGAAACAGGAGCCCGCCCACCCGACTGCCTTCCTCTGTCTTCTCTATTACCTCCTGTGCTTCCCACTGGCAACTGGCACAGATTGCCTCATCACAGCATTCATCGCACACAAGCGGCCATACAAACTCACTGTTGTTGATTACAGGAACTCGTCAACAGATCAAAGAGAACTACGGCGGCTCTGCCTTGTCTAATTTATTAAATTATTAAAAAGCAAACATTCTAGAAATGTATGAATACAATGATTATATATTGCCAGCTCCTACTAGGGCTGTGTTTATGCCAACGGGAATATTTTGACAGATTAGGTTTGACCAATTTTGTTAAAACGTTGTATATTCAGCTGTTTCAGGGGAGTGATGCTTGTTATGTCATATATTCCAGGCAGCCTTAATGAACGCAGAGACGTTAACATTTTCAAATGTGTTCCCTTTTCTAGCAAAATGAACAAGAAGGTTTGCATTGGCTTTGGTGAACGACCCAGAAGAAAGCAAAAAAAAATGTGGGGAAATTAACATTTGAGTATATTAAGAAGTTATAACTGTCTTTTTTCTAAATATTTTCTAAATCAACGTGCTGGTGTTTAAAATAATGTATATCTAGCTCTTTGAGTTTCCTGTCATGTCCCTTTTTGTAAAACTACCTTTTCTTATAAGATTACGTTTCTATGACTAAATAGTGAAAGGTTCCAGAGGGATCCTGGATAAAACATGATTGTTTTCAGTCCTACCGTTTGTTTTAGTTTTTTTACACTAGCAGTGCATTAAAATGTGGTTTCATTGCCATACACATAAAAATGATGGTGCTTATCCAGAGACTTGGTGCTAATTTCATAAATAAAAAATGATGCACTTTGGGGAGACCTATCGGAATATATTTTTGATAGCCTAGTACTGTAACGATGTATTTAACATGAGGCTACACCGTGCGTTTGATGCAACAGAGCTTTCAGATTAAAAACGTTATTTCGACATTCAGTTTTCCATTAGAGTCATGTCATTTGAAGGCTAGCGGTGACAACAAACGCCATAATGTTACGTGATGATAACAATCATCATTCTAAAGTGTTCATGCTGATGCATCTCTTGTTTATTATGTGCCACAATGTATACGAGTTTGCCATTGATGACCAAATACAATACATTTATAACATTTCACCATGATTGAAAAAACAACAATTAAACCAAGATTACAACTTGTATGTGTGTTTACCATGAGAAGTGATGTACTGTATGTATCCATGACACATCTATGCCTGTAGCCAGGGTCATGATCATTAGGCACTTCTTGGACTTGTCCAATAAGAAACAGTCTTTTACATTTTAAAATGTTTTCACTTGTGCGCCCTAATGAACACAACCCAGGTTACGCCTATTGATGTCATTCCTATGTCATGACATTTAGTGCACCAGATTAAAAACGCAGTGAGTCCATAATCTGATCGATCAATATAAGAAAAAGATGGGCGATCAGTAATGGTCCATTCTTTCCATCATTGAGTTTATTGCATCTAAAAGGGCTTACATGCACTGGGGAGGGGCATAGTAAATAATAATAATAGAATAAAAATGTAACTCAATAATGAAAATGATGTTTCCCCATTTTTCTATTCCATATTTTTTCCCCCACAATTGTCGAAACAGTCTTTGCAATGACACAACACAGTATTTGTTATATCTGGGGGTATACAGCACAGGACTGGTTTCACAGGTTCTAAACAGCTGTCTAGATAGACATGGAAGGCACACTGTTCAACAGTGTCCTCTTCTGACTGGGTATACACAGGCTCTCCGCTCCGTCCATGTTACCGTGTACAATATTACTGATTCACTAAGGGGGGAGGAAACGGAACAGAAACATGTAACAACATCTGGGGTGGGGGACTAGGGAGACAAGGATGTTTCGGTTTCATCTCAAATACAAAAATAACACTACATATCCAGTAACTAACCGTGGTCTAGTCATAGTAATAATGCTAATAATAAATTACGAGCAATTATGAAAATCAAAAAACAGACCACTGATGAGGAGGACAGTGATAGGTCCATAGGGAGAGTGCCGGTGATACCAGGAAGTAGACTAACTGTACACAACTTGTTCTAGTGGTTTAACAAAAGACTGTTCTCCTCTGTATTGAGATATGAGATACTGGCAAGATTTGGCTCCTGGTATGCACTGTTTGACCTTCCTCTTGAATAGGAATAACTCAAATATAAACACATTTTCTCTGAAAATAGGCGGTAAGATATGATCTGTTGATAAAAATATCCGACAACGTTTAACAGCAGATTCACAAACAATATCAACAGAGAGAGAAAGTACAAATAAAGCTGGACATGACGCCCCAAATCTAAAAAAAAAAAATAGAAAAATAAACGCTGACAAAAAAAAAAAGAATAAATATACTGATCATTAAAAAAAATAATTGGATGGTAATTTAGGATTCAGGAGCCCGTACATGTTGCTTATTTATATTAATCATATATTCATATCATATTTGTTTCTAAATACGTTCAAAAGATGAAAGGAAATAAGATAATGATCACATGACTTCTTACAATTTCATATCAGATTCACATCAATACGCTCTTCCACAGACAAACTGTACAGAGTAGAGACAAATCCTTAGAGATTTCCCAGTGTAATGTATATACACCACCGAAGAAGAACTTCTGTGAACGACACATTGAACATTTCATCCAAAATTTACGGGTCTGCTTTGCTTACCCCTCTTATCCAATCAGGGTGAGGCAGGGTGGAAGCCCCTCCCCCTCTAGAGTGATCAGAAGGCCAGTGCGGGGGCCGAAGGTGGAGCTGAGGGCATCAAACAAACACGCATCCATCATTCAACTCAACACGCCAACACTACTGGAAAAAATTATCTAAATACACACAGCACATACGCCTTCAGCTTCTGCTCGGGTTTCTGGCTTGCTTTTATAGACTTTTTTTTTTGTAGGTTTTGTGTGATTTTGTTTAGACAAAGGGTTACATCTAGTTAAGCACACACTTGTTTTTTTCTCACTAAGGTTTCACAGTTTGTGCAACAACATTATACAGGGGGCTGGGGTGGAGTGGAGGAAGGGGGTCTCCTATGGGTGAGTAGCTGAGGAGGGTCTCTGGTGTCCCGGGATGTACAGAACGCCAAAATAAGACAGGCAGCCAGAGGGCCCAGCTCCAGAAAAACAAAGAGCTGGAAGACAATAAGGAGAAAAACATACCCAAGTTTGACTACTGACACAAGACTAGCATTATAGCCTGGTCGCAGATCTCTTTGTGTTGTATTACCAACTTCTATAGGCATTGGCATGACAATGATCATAAGTTGTCAAAACCACAGAAACAGATCTGACACCAGGCAAGACTAGCATCACACCAGGATGACAGCGTAATGTCCTGAACACACACCTGGGCTGGGGGATTTACATTAAGTCCTTGAGGTTGAAGTCTGCCAGTGGGTCCTTGGGCTTTTTGCTCTGGGTGGCAGCAGGTACTGGAGACAGCTGGAAAACAGAAAAACTAATTGAGTACCACTTCAAATACATTGCCTTTAAAATATCTTTATTGTGCACATACAAGACTCATTGCTTTCCAAAATAGCAAGCCTGTGTTGACTTTGTAGAAAAGTCTTATGATGATGTTTTGCACTTTGATTTTGGTCATCAGGAGACTAAAAGCAATATATCTTGAAAACATGAATGTTGACCTGCATCATTTTATGGGACTGTATCAAAAGTGGACTAATGAAGAATATATGAGTATATTTCCCCTTTTAATACGTTTATAACTGAAGGGGTAACAGGTGATTCTGTATACCCACGTGCACTTTCCTGTGTATGTGTTTGAGGGTTTGGATTTTTTTTATATCTGAGAACGAATGTGAGTGTGTATCTGTGTGCGTGTGTGTGCATGCGTGTGTGTGTGTGTGTGTGTTACCGGTATCCCTGGTGCTGCAGCTCCTGGCAGGGGTGGTCTCATGGGTTGACCCATCATTGGCTGGCCCATCATCATGGAAGGCATCATGGGAACTCCAGATCCAGCTGCTGAGGCCTGGTAAGAGATGGAAGGGGTTCATGGAATTGACCAATAACTACTTCCTGACTTGAATAAGAGCACTGAGCTCATTTATAAGTATAGCGGTCCATGTTGGTTTCTGGGCATCCAGTCCAGTATCTCACCATGCCAAAGCCAGGCTGTGCTCCCATGGGCAGAGGCATGGCCCCAGGGGCACCGGGGGCTCCAGGGGCAGGGCCACCCTAGAAACAGGAAGTCAAGACAAAAAAAGTTCACAGCTTTATGTCATAGAACATCATTTCCATTCCTGAACAATCCTTTCCCATTCAGGTCCACAGCTTAGTTCCAACATACAAAAATTCCACTCTCTCCAGGCTCTACAGAGGGTGGTGAAGACTGCCCAGTCCATCATTGGGGACTGAGTCACTTCACAGCTGCACCTAAGAGACTTTTACTCATCTACCCTTACACACACACCTCACACACACACACCATTGCTGTTACTATCCATCTAAGCTGCTCAACCATACCACTCCTCACTCGAGCACATTTCATAGTCTACACTGTATATTCTTATTGTGTAAATTTCAAAACATTACTATTTTTATTATTTGTATTCCTTTTATTTTTTTGTATAAATGTGTACTGTACTGTTGAGGAGAGTTTGCAAGTAAGCATTTCCTTGTACCATTTACAACCTGTATCCTGCGCACATGACCAATAAAGTTGGATTTGATTTCAATTTGAAATGTCCCAATAACGGTTCTTTGCTAATATTGGGAGGCTTGTGGAGGCTTTTACCATCATAGGTCCAGGGGCGCCCCAGCTGGGAGGGGCTACCTGGGGGGTCCAGTTAGATCCTCCTGTCAGCTTCTTGTCATTCCACTGATGGTCCCTATACGAGACACACAGGACACCAACGTTGTCATCAGCTAGCTGGAAGGTTTGGGAATACACACTAGATACCGCATGACTTTGATTGTTGTTTAGGAAGCACACAAAGAAAAGGAGAACACACACACGCACACACACACAAGCGCGAACACAGAGAAATTCCGTACGTACTTTTTCTGAATCCCCAGATCTGCAAGAGAAAAAAATGCAATTTCAGAACTAATTTTAAAAACGGACAAAAAAAACAGTAATCACAGCCATCAAGGCTGTCCCGGTGTGATCAATACATGCCTCCAACCAGGTTTGCTAGTGAGGAGTCCAAGTCGCCCCCGATGGATGGCCGTTTAATAGCTGTGGCGCCTGCCATGCCACCCCCGACCGCGGGTGCCACCTTGGTATTCCCCCCACCACTGCCTGTGCTGCCCACACTACCCCCAGTGGACTGGGGTGTTATGACTGGCATCAGTAGGTCCCCTAATCCACCAAACACTTAGAGGGAAAGGGTAGAAATAAGGGGAGTAAGATGTTAGAAACATACAGCATGGATTAAAATCTTAAATAATCCCTAATCTCCACAAAGAGGGGGCAGATGTGAAATCATCACCATACAATTCATCACCACAACACTAGCATTCAGTACAGTACTCTGGTGTGCAATGCGTGCACCGAACAGAGCAGAAACAATATACACCTAATCTCGGTTAACCCAGAATAAAAATATTGCGTAATTTGGTACCTTTTATGTTTAAGTAGTCTGCCCACGAGAGATGAATATATACCCACTGTAAGGCCTTCACTACCACATTATCTCAACATTCAGGTCTATAACTGGGTTTAAATGTGGTTTTAGACCACCACAGTGCCAGCATCGCAGTTTCAAAGGGCACTATGCTGAATTGAGGGTAGAAATCTGGCAAACCTTACACATGGGAGTAATACATACATGACATTGTCTCGTACAATGAGACAAACATATTGAAACATGCAAAAAGGGATTTTTTTTTATTTAAACGGGGAACGTGTCAAAACAGCTCATACGGCGAAGCACTTAAGGGGAGAAAGGCTTGTGAACTCACCAATTACGCAGTAGCGGCAAGCAATGACCCAGCAGTGACAGAGAGAGAGAGAGAGAGAGGGGGGATGGCAGAAAGAGACAAGGGCAGAGTGGGCGAGAGGAGAGGGTTGAAGGGGTGGAGAACGAAAGGACGTGAGGTGAGAAATGAGGAAAGGTAGTATGTGACAGAGAGAGAGAGAGAGAGAGAGAGAGAGAGAGAGAGAGAGAGAGAGAGAGAGAGAGAGAGAGAGAGAGAGAACAAGAGGAGGGAGGGAGGGAGGGAGAGGGAGAACAACATAGAGAAAGAAGGAGTTGAAATAGGATGGGGAGCACAGTAGTAAGTATCGGCATGTGCGCATGTGAGATGAGAGAGAGAGCGAGAGAAGCAGTGTTGAGGAATTAAACCCTCAGCGTTACATAATAGGGACAGTGGCGGTGACTCTTGGCAGCGTCAGTCATGCATGCAGAACACACACACACACACACACACACACACACTTCCCTCAGGATATACACATGGAGCAGAGTGTCCCCTACCTGATGCATCAAAGCCACCAGAGGGTGCTGCTGCGGCTGGCACTGTGTTTGCAGCTGCTGGGGTGGCGGGGATTAGTGGGGGCAGAGAGCCAAGGGTGTCGAAGCCACCCTCCAGCAAGTCACTCTGGGCTGAGACAGGAGCTAGGGTAGGGGCGAGGGCCGGAGCCAGAGTGGGGGCCAGAGGAGCAAGGGCCGCCATGGGAGTCAGGCTAGGAGACATCAGTCCTGAAAGTGGGGAACCATTTGAATGAGGGTATTATATACGGTGATAATGATTTTCATTGATTTAAGTTGTGATGGTACTCAATATTAACATACTGTACGTGCTCTTAGAGCAGGGGCTCCCAACCCTTCTCCTGGAGAACTACAGTCCTGCAGGCTTTTACTACAACCATAATCCTGCTCACTTTATTCTACTAATTAGCTGCTCACCGGGACATTCATTATGGTGTTACAGCTAAAGTGTGTGTGTGTGTGTGTGTGTGTGCATACCACCCAATAGATCCTCTTCTGGTCCCCCGGGGGCAGCGGGCGTAGCGTCCAACAGAGTAGGACTACTGAATGTGTCTATAGAGTGATAGTAGAGAAGAGTTAGTTAGCCATGAGCCAGGAAGGGAGGGGGAGGCAGACAGGCAGTGAGACAGGTCTCACTGTACAGTAAACCAGGTTTGGGTAGGTTACTTTCTAATTGTAATCCGTTACAAGTTACCTATCCAAAATTGTAATCAGTAATGTAACTTTTGGATTACCCAAACTCAGTCACGTAATCTGATTGCATTCCGTTACTTTTAGATTACTTTCCCCTTAAGAGGCATTGGAAGAAGACAAAAATGTTACCAATTGAACAACATCTATTGCAGGATAAATCAATGTTTAAGTTCACATAGGTGGCCATAAATGGATGTTACATTTTACTTTATGGGTTGGTTATGTAGGCTTCTTCTAACCCATCACTTTCTACTACAGATAACAATACAATTAAATTATATCTTCACATTAAAAATCAAAGTCTATCAGAATTCCAGTCATTCCAATAAATGTTATACCCCTTGATCTTCAAGAATAGGACTTGGAAATATGGAAGTATAGATTAGCCAAATTGTTTTACCTGAGCATGACCCCAAAACTAAGGACTTATTAGCCAGCCCTAGTCTGTTCTTTATGATTTTGTTGTCATGGAGGACTGATTGGGCTTTCATCAAGGCAAAGGGTGGCTACTTTGAAGAATCTCAAATATAAAATATACTCTGCTCAAAAAAATAAAGGGACTTAAACAACACAATGTAACTCCAAGTCAATCACACTTCTGTGAAATCAAACTGTCCACTTCGGAAGAAACACTGATTGACAATAAATTTCACATGCTGTTGTGCAAATGGAATAGACAAAAGGTGGAAAATATAGGCAATTAGCAAGACACCCCCAATAAAGGAGTGATTCTGCAGGTGGTGACCACACACCACTTCTCAGTTCCTATGCTTCCTGGCTGATGTTTTGGTCACTTTTGAATGCTGGCGGTGCTCTCACTCTAGTGGTAGCATGAGACGGAGTCTACAACCCACACAAGTGGCTCAGGTAGTGCAGCTCATCCAGGATGGCACATCAATGCGAGCTGTGGCAAGAAGGTTTGCTGTGTCTGTCAGCGTAGTGTCCAGAGCATGGAGGCGCTACCAGGAGACAGGCCAGTACATCAGGAGACGTGGAGGAGGCCGTAGGAGGGCAACAACCCAGCAGCAGGACCGCTACCTCCGCCTTTGTGCAAGGAGTAGCACTGCCAGAGCCCTGCAAAATGACCTCCAGCAGGCCACAAATGTGCAACAACCCAGCAGCACCCTTGAATGAGTAGGTGTGTCCAAACGTTGTAGTAACCAAAAAAAGTGTTAAACAAATCTAAATATATTTTATATTTGAGATTCTTCAAAGTAGCCACATTTTGCCTTGATGACAGCTTTGCACACTCTTGGCAAAGTATGCCATTCCATTGCACAAGAGTGCATTTTTCACTGGCTGTCCACTGGTTTCAAAAAACAATCATTTATAGCAGCTTAAACTTCTTGAATTCAACCAGTATTGGGTTCAAATACCCATTTAGATTTGTGAACAGCCATTCACAACAACCACAATCCGTAAGACGCAAATAGCTAAATGAGAGAGCAGCAGTGTGATTCACATCAATGCTCTCACGTTATGTAGATATCAATAATAAGTGATATCCGTATCACCGTAGACTACAACACTACTGTCATCCTTACCTCTAAGCATTTATTCAAGTTGGATAATCTATGGATACTGACAGCAGTCGTACCATTGGAAGACATAGCTTGGACTGTAGCCTACAAAATCCTATTCCTTCTCTTTTCTCATGATCTATCAAACTCATTTGGTGTGTTATCATAGTGGTCTCTGACTTGTGGTCAGACTCGCTCAGGTGGAACAAACTTAAACATGAGCCTTTTTTCAATGCTGATTGAATGTCATTAAGAAAACAGAGAAGTGTCAAAGATTTTTTTCTCGCAAACATCCTTTCTGAATTTAAAAGTAATCCTCAAAGTAATCATCTAATTTTTCAAATGTATCGGTAATCTGATTACAATATTTTTGCTGGTAACGTAACGGATTACAGTTACCGTTTTTTGTAATCCCCTACTCCCCAACACTGCAGTAAACACAAGCACGTGCACGCAGGCATACACACACACCTCTAAGTACCATGCAATTGCAAGAGGGTAGAATTTCCATCTCAACCTGTGTATGAACTCAAAACTCTCTGCACACCAAAACAACACAACTCAAGAAACCTTAACCTGAAAATCCAAAGGTGTTTCTTGATGCGGTAGACAATACTTTTAGGTTTCAGGGCGGGTGACGGTCACTGCTCAATGGCTGCTACTAACGTATACACAGCTAACTAGCAAGCAATGCAACATTTGGCTACATAATCCAAAACCAGTTGCAGAGGAAAACTTCTGGTATATACTGCTACACCAAACATATGACACTATCTCCCTCCTAGATCTAGACTTATCAGGGGTCTGTTACCCTGGCTACGAAGATGATGGAAAATGGAGAAATACCAACAACGAAAAATCACTGCCAACAAAGTACACAAGACGAATAGATGAACAGAGTATGGAAAGGGTCATATGTTACTCAGCATGAGTCAAATCGACCCATGAAGGTGTACAGGAAGTGGTGGATTTCGTGGCACAGTACGCACCTAGCAGGTCAATGACAGGTGCAGGTGCAGAGGGCTCAGGTTTGGGAGGAGAGACAGTTGCAGGGGCAGGAGCTGGAGCTGGATCCGGGGCTTGAGCTGGAGTTGGAGCCACTGCTGGTGCTGGAGCCATAGCAGAGAAAGCATCTACAGAATGAGAGAGGAGAGCATTTCACCACACTTTGAAAAAAACAGCGTTATATACAGTACCAGTCATAAGTATGGACACACCTACTCAGGGTTTTCTTTATTTGTGCTATTTTCTACATTGTAGAATAATAGTGACAACAAAACTACGAAATAACACATATGGAATCATGACGTACTGTCGTTTCTCTTTTCTTATTTGAGCTGTTCTTGCCATAATATGGACTTGGTCTTCTGATTTGAGATTTTCTTGTCATGGAGGACTGATTGGGCTCATTGATTCGAGTTGAAAAATAAATGCTGCACTCATGGAATGGCATGCTTTGCCAAGAGTGTGCAAAGCTGTCATCAAGGAAAAGGGTGTACTTTTGAAGAATCTCAAATCTCAAATATATTTAGATTTGTTTAACACTTTTTTGGTTACTACATGATTCCATATGTGTTATTTAATAGTTTTGATGTCTTCACTATTACTCTACAATGTAGAAAATAGTAAAAATAAAGAAAAAACCTTGAATGAGTAGGTGTCCAAACCTTTACTATATATACACTACCGTTCAAAAGTTTGGGGTCACTTAGAAATGTCCTTGTTTTTGAAAGTGCACATTTTTTGTCCATTAAAATAACATCAAATTCATCCGAAATACACTGTAGACATTGTTAATGTTGTAAATAACTACTGTAGCTGGAAACGGCTGATTTTTAATGGAATATCTACATAGGCGTACAGAGTCCCATTATCAGCAACCATCACTCCTGTGTTCCAATTGCACGTTGTGTTAGCTAATCCAAGGTTATCATTTTAAAAGGCTAAATGATCATCAGAAAACCCTTTTGAAATTATGTTAGCACAGCTGAAAACTGTTGTTCTGATTAAAGAAGCAATAAAACGGGCCTTCTCTAGACAACTTGAGTATCTGGGAGCATCAGCATTTGTCGGTTCGATTACAGGCTCAAAATGGCCAAAAATAAATAACTTTCTTCTGAAACTCATCAGTCTATTCTTGTTCTGAAAAATGAAGGCTATTCCATGCGAGAAATTGCCAAGAAACTGAAGATCTCGTACAACGCTGTGTACTACTCCCTTCACAGAACAGTGCAAACTGGCTCTAACCAGAATAGAAAGAGGAGTAGGAGGCCCCGGTGCCCAACTGAGCAAGAGGACAAATACATTAGAGTGTCTAGTTTGAGAAACAGACGCCTTACAAGTCCTCAACTGGCAGCTTCATTAAATAGTACCCACAAATCACCAGTATCAACGTCAACATCCGAGCTGGTCATGGGTGCACCTCAGCCACGCTCAAGGTCCTAAATGATATCATAACCGCCATCAATAAGAGACAATACTGTGCAGCCGTATTCATCGACCTGGCCAAGGCTTTCGACTCTGTCAATCACTGTCAATCACCACATTCTCATCGGCAGACTCAACAGCCTTGGTTTCTCAAATGCCTGCCTCGCCTGGTTCACCAACTACTTCTCAGACAGAGTTCAGTGTGTCAAATCGGAGTGTTGTCTGGACCTCTGGCAGACTCTATGGGAGTGCCACAGGGTTCAATTTCTCGGGCCGACTCTTTTCTCTGTATACATCAATGATGTCGCTCTTGCTGCTGGTGATTCTCTGATCCACCTCTACGCAGACGACACCATTTTGTATTCTTCTGGCCCTTCTTTGGACACTGTTAACTAACCTCCAGACGAGCTTCAATGCCATACAACTCTCCTTCCATGGCCTCCAACTGCTCTTAAATGCAAGTAAAACTAAATGCATGCTCTTCAACCGATCGCTGCCAACACCTGCCCACCCGTCCAGCATCACTACTCTGGACGGTTCTGACTTACAATATGTGGTCAACTACAAATATCTAGGTGTCTGGTTAGACTGTAAACTATCCTTCCAGGCTCACATTAAGCATCTCCAAACCCAAATTAAATCTAGAATCGGCTTCCTATTTCGCAACAAAGCATCCTTCACTCATGCTGCCAAACATACCCTTGTAAAACTGGCCATCCTACCGATCCTCAACTTCGGCGATGTCCTTTACAAAATAGCCTCCAACACTCTACTCAGCAAATTGGATGCAGTCTATCACAGTGCCATCCGTTTTGTCACCAAAGCCTCATATACTACCCACCACTGCGACCTGTATGCTCTCGTTGGCTGGCCCTCGCTTCATATTCGTCGCCAAACCCACTGGCTCCAGGTCATCTATAAGTCTT
Organism: Salvelinus fontinalis; assembly: GCF_029448725.1. NCBI lineage: Eukaryota > Metazoa > Chordata > Actinopteri > Salmoniformes > Salmonidae > Salvelinus > Salvelinus fontinalis. Next base: position 31,665,811 of record NC_074702.1, on the reverse strand, counting down.
TGCTTGGTAAAGCCCTGCCTTATCTCAGCTCACTGGTCACCATAGCAGCACTCACCCATAGCACGCGCTCCAGCAGGTATATCTCACTGGTCACCCCCAAAGCCAATTCCTACTTTGGCCGCCTTTCCTTCCAGTTCTCTGCTGCCAATGACTGGAACGAACTGCAAAAATCACTGAAGCTGGAGACTCATATCTCCCTCACTAACTTTAAGCACCAGCTGTCAGAGCAGCTCACAAATCACTGCACCTGTACATAGCCCATCTGTAAATAGCTCATCCAACTACCTCATCTCCCATACTGTTATACATTTTATTTATTTAGCTCGTTTGCACCCCTGTATCTCTACTTGCACACTCATCTTCTGCACAGCTATCACTCCAGTGTTTAATTGCTATATTGTAATTATTTGGCCACTATGGCCTATTTATTGCCTTACCTTCCTTATCCTACCTCATTTGCACACACTGTATATAGACCTTTTCTATTGTATTATTGACTGTATGTTTGTTTATTCCATGTGTAACTGTTGTTGTTTGTTCGCACTGCTTTGCTTTATCTTGGCCAGGTCGCAGTTGTAAATGAGAACTTGTTCTCAACTAGCCTACCTGGTTAAATAAAGGTGAAATAAAAAATAAATAAAAAACTGAAGAGGCGACTCCGGGATGCTGGCCTTCTAGGCAGAGTTGCAAAGAAAAAGCCATATCTCAGATTGGCCAATAAAATTAAAAGATTAAGATGAGCAGAAGAACACAGACACTGGACAGGGGAACTAGAAGGCCAGCATCCCAGAGTCGCCTCTTCACTGTTGACGTTGAGACTGGTGTAGATATTCCATAAAAAAATCAGCCGTTAACAATGTCTACACTGTCTTTCTGATCAATTTGATGTTAATTTAATGGACAATTTTTTTTGTATTTCTTTCAAAAACAAGGACATTTCTAAGTGACCCCAAACTTTTGAATCATTGAAAAATGATTATCTTTCTTCTGATCACAAAAAAAGTTCCGGTCACTTCCTGATGAGATACATTGATTGACAGGCTGACAGGGAAGTGCATAACCAAGCTTGTACTACTGCATGCTGTAGTCACGCAGGCAGAGTTGGAGATACAGGAAGTATACCCATAGGTGATCATGAAGTGAGGTCAGCTTAGAGTGGGCAGATAGTGTAACTCACCAGTCACACCAGACAAGAGGTCTTCATCAGCATTGGCCTCTGGAGGCAAAGGAGAGGGCCCGCGAGAGATAGTAGGGAGATCTTCCAGGGAAACACCCGAGGAAGAAGGTCGAGGAAGTAGGAAGAGTGAAGTAGAAGAGCACAGAGGAGCATTAGCATAACAGAGAGAGTGAAAGCCGTGATAGGAGTTACTGTTCTTAAGCCAGGTGGGTCCAGGGTTGGGATCAATTCGAAGTCAGTCAATACAGGAAGTAAAATTAAATTCCGAATTAATCATTTAAAATAAATTAATTCTCAATAAACTGAAAAGAAGAAGCTATTTGTTTCGAACAATTCCCCAATTTTTGAATGTTCAATTCAAATCACTTCCTGAATTGACTGACTTCCATTCAAACTGACCCAACCCTGGATTGGGTGCATGCACAAGTCGCATACCACTATGGGGACAAACCAAGACGTGTGGTAAAACAGATGGTTGAGGAGGAAGGACAGAAGAGATGAAGAAGAGGTTCCAAACAAAGAAAGCAATCCACGTCCTGTACCTGCCCCAAATAGGTCTACGCTAGGAGTAACAGCAGCATCAGCTGTTACTGCAGTAGGGCTTTTCTCAAACATAGAATCTATGAACAAGGACACACAGTTACATTCAGTTTACAATCTATACAGCATGAGTTCAGAGGGAAACGGAGGAAAGCAACAAAAAAAGCACAAATTTAAAAAGAAATCTAAAAAAGAACATCTAAAGATGTATCGTAACACTTTATAATAACTTTCATGAATAAGCATTGCATTACTTTATAATTGCTTACTCGCGAAAGTTGTTCGAAAGTGTTACCGATTCCTCTTTTAATTGCAAACTGATTATTGAAGAACGAAGGAAAAGATGAACTAAAAATCAGGTGAAAGATAAAATGAAGATATGCTCAAATGAAGAAAGCAAAGGTTGTCATGCAGGCCCACTGCAGCTAGAGTAACTATAACAACTGGGTCAAGTTCAGTAAGGCACACTGTATCAAACACTTTTTGCAACCGAAAATGAAAACGTGCGTTCTTATTGAACACGTTCAGGTAATACCTCGGCGTTTCACTCCTTTTCAAATCGTTTTGAAAATCGTTTTAAACACAAGGCTGCTCACTTCCCTCTAGCTTAGACTGACTATCATGGTTCATGTCAACACGTCGAGCCAACCGCCCTGTGAATGTAAACAGTTGACAGGCCAATATCTGATGCTGACAGATTTCTTAACCAATGCCTCTGGAAGCTTATACAAACAATGGCCTCACGTAGATTTACTGACAACTGAAAAGGTTTATTTTGTAACAGCCTGCTGGTATAATGCGTCAAAACCTGCTATAAGCATGTCTGAGGCTTTACAATGTCTAATAATAAGCCCTATAATATGTTTTGTCTCATATTTCAACTCATTCTGGCTGTTATTTAGTCACGATCATTCTAAAAGGAGTATAAGACATTATAAGGAGCTCATAGTCATGTATGCTCATGACATCTTACAATACACGATAAAGGCATCATAATGCATTATTTGCCGGTTTGGGGTAAAGTGTTACTGTTAGTTTCAATAGGTAGTATACCATTAGAAGGCATCCCATTTTGAGATCTGTGTATTTACTTCTTGTCTGCACAGGAATGATGCAGAGAAGAGTCATAATTTGATAGATCCATATACTGTACCCATCATCATATCCACTTAATTTCTAATTTGCAGGGACGGTCAAAATGTGTGATTCACTCAATGCCTATGACTTAAATCAAACGAATAATAACAGAAGAAAACAGAATTATAAAATCAAATCTAAGATGTAGGGAAGTTGCTGTATCATCGTCACTATCATCACCATCATCATCATTGACATAGCGCAGAGCAATGCAGTGTGCGAAGTAGAATGTGCACTTTACCACCGAAGAGGTCTAGAGTGGGGACGGCAGGGACGGGGGCAGCTGCAGACTCGGTGGTGGTGGTAGTGGAGGGAACGGGAGTGGCAGCAGGGGGCTCGACGGGGGCGACGATGACAGGCACTGCACTAGAGGTGGGGCTGGCTGCTTCTGGGGCAGCCAGCGTGTTATCGAACTTCATGGCAAAGAGGTCCATCTCTGGAGCCATGTTCGCACTCCCCTCCGATGGAGCGAAGGGGTCTTCAGGGGGTGGGAAGAAGGGGGAGGGCGGAGGATGGGGGTTAGGGGGTTTAAGGGATATGACCAGAGAGGGGAGGAGGGGAAGAGAGTAGGGGGAGTTGAGAGTTTGATAAAACAACAAACACTGTAAAATACATATTATTGTGAGTCTAGAGGAGCTTCCATAATGAGGTTTAGGGGGAAGTAAAGAAAAGAAACCATTAACCTTGTACTACAGCCACAGGTTAGAATACTCACTGTCTCACACTCACACTCAGGGAATGGGCTACAGCTGGTTTGGTAAATACTGTAGTTACATAGACAGGCCACAGAGAGCGAAGTCTAATGGTTACATTAGAACTAGTACACACACATGGAAGCAGAATCATGCCAAAACAAATACAAATAATAACATTTTGGCATGAATCTGCTTCCACACTCATAAGCTCTGTCTACATAGAATCCAAATACATGATAAAGGCCAGAATAAAGTTAATGTAGAAATATATGCATAATTCAATGTAAAACTGTCCTACTATTCTAAGCCATAAGACCAAAGCCCTACACACACACAGTAATAGCCATGTGAATTACACACACTGCACTTTTGGACTTCTACAGTAGTCGATTAATACTTACACATTCAGGCCAAAGAGAGAAACAAAACAGGGTAAATGAAGATGGTCAGTTAGTATGAAGTTGTATCAATTATATGAAATATAAACAATTCTAGGATTTGGGCGAGAATTATACAACTGTGTTTTACTCGAGTATTCATCACCGGGTGAATATTACGAGGTGAGAGAAGCAGGGGGACTGTTCTGAAGCAGGGCTGAGTGGCGGAGGGAGGCCGAGGCTTGGGCCCCCAATAGTGGGGTTAGGGTCGGGACGGTAGGCCCCAATGCAATGTGTCAGATGATTTACTACTGTCCCGTATTGTAGCAGAAGCAGCTTTGAGCTACCCAAGCTTCCGGATCTCACACATGCACTCTTGCACAAACACACACACACGTGTGTTGGAAGAGTGCACACACGTACAAGCATATGCTCACTTAAACACATGCACGTGCGCACACACACACACTGAGCAGTGTTATCACCCACCAGATCCGGCACATGCATCAGCAGCAGGCGCCCTGCTGGGCGGGCCGTCACCTGGGGAGGGTGCAAACGCATCTGGAGTACCGGACATGAGAGGAGGGGACAGTGGACACAAACCACAACACCCAGAGAAAAACAGGGGGAGGCAGGAGAAAGAGACGAGGAGGTAAATAAAGAGCAGGAGAACAGAGAGAATGAGAAAAACAGAAAGATGAGAGATCAGCATTAGGAAAAAACAGAGGATACAAGATGTTGCTGAAATTGCTGATCTTATTAGTGTCATATGGATGGGGCCTGTACTTTCCAGGCTGCATAAAGATGCATTCAGTGTGCACAATGTTTGTACACGCTGGGAAAGTGAAGATAACACAATGCTATCATAAGCTTGTGCTGTGTGACAGGAAATGCCAAGCTCAGCGATGGGCAATGCAACGTCTCTCTTTGCCAGAGGCTTTTTTCCATTGAAAAGAGGGCCACACTTTGCTATACAATTTTAATAGTAGATATACAGAAATAAATCCCTTATTAGAAATGGGAGTGAAAAGAGGAGATATGCCGAGTACGGACTACAGCTTCTACTGTTCTCCATACAGTGGAGAGCAAAAAATGAATCACCTGCTTGCTGTCTTGGATAAATAATTGACTGACTGATGTAGTGCCCAAATAATGAATAATCAGTCAAGCTAATCATTGTTTAGCGAGATGGAACATTTGGAAATGAGTGTCCTTATTAGATGTCAGTAACTATGCCAATAACTATCCAAGTAGAATTTTGCACAAATACAGAATGTCATGAACATAATGTTTTTTTGTTAATGCGTATGTAGAGTGTACACCAAAACTCGTAAATGTGAGAGTGGGAGAACCAGGTGGTGTAACTACATGTGAGCATGTCAGAGTTTGTTACGAACAAGCAGGCAGCTACTGTGTAGTCAAGTCTACCATGATGATCCCTCCCATGAGGCTGACCCCCACTGACCTCCGAACAGATCCATGTCTGAGGCGGCGGCGGCAGGCACGGGCAGCACCACCACGGGGGCCGCAGAGGGCGCGGCGGGGCCATCCGTATGGGCCACTGTGGGCGTGGCAGCCGGAGCGGCCGCAGCATCAGCAAGAACGGCGGCTGGCTCAGACGTGCTAGTTGGATCAGCGGGGGTATCTAAGCCTACACCCCCCCCCCCATCCATCCCCACCCAAGCCCATCCCCAATCACAACAGGATAGAGGAACAGGGAGAGAGAGGTAGAGAGATTGGGTTGAGAAAAAGATGATAAGCGTGAGATATGTCAAAGAAAACAGTGGTAATAGAGAAGAGGAGAATGTTACACCTTGAGACATTGCTAGAGATCCCAGAGCAAGAATAAGAAGAGGGCTGATCCTCTCGGATCCTAGGTCTACGGCTTAAGTCATGCACTGAAAGCACTGCTGTGGATGGGAGCTGTGTAAAGAATGTAAAGAACAGAATGTTCCTCGGTACTCACCGCCACCAAGCAGATCTGTACGAGACGATGAAAGAGAGAGAAAGAGGAAGAGCGATAGAAAGAGAGAGAGAGAAAGAGGAAGAGCGATAGAAAGAGAGAGAGAGAGAAAGGGGAAGAGCGAGAGAGAGAGAGAGAGAGAGAGAGCGAAAGGGAGCGAGAGCGAGCGAGAGCGAGCGAGAGAGAGCGAGAGAGCGAAAGAGAGCGAAAGAGAGAGAGAGCGAAAGAGCGAGAGAGCGAAAGAGAGAGAGAGCGAAAGACAGAGAGAGAGAGCGGGCGAGAGAGCAAAGAGAAGACGTGAGTGAGGGATTACATACAGAGAATATAAACATAGAAATGCCTATCAGGGTCAATAACACACTACCATACCACGTAACTACTGTACTTCTGATTTTCGAATCTGAAAACAACAAAACACTCCAAGGAAAAATACAGTTTTATATGAGTAGGAGGCCATGGAAAGCAATTTCAATCTGCAGAGGGGCCAGGTTTGAATATATGCCAATATCAGCCCTTCCCTTGAGTAAGGGTGGAGAGGAGGATGTAGGTAGAAAGCATGAAAGAGATCAGGGTGGAATTCATTAGGCACCAAACGGAAGAAAACTAACTGAAACAGGGAGGGAAGTCCTCCGCCTGCAATGAGAAACGCTCATGTAAAAAAGATATATATATATATATAGTGTGTGGCATAAAGATTGCAACCCAGATATGAAATCTATTAAAGGCCTTACCTCCCCATGACGAGATAGAGGCTGCTGCTCCACCTGCTGATGGGGAGGCTGACAATGGGTCCAAGTCTAGCAGAGCACTGCAGATAGAGTGAGAGAAAGAGACAAGAGACAAAATGAAGAAGAGGGAGAGGAGAAGGAGAGACAGGAATAGAGGGAAAAATAGAACGACAAAAGGGTTAAATGTAAATTGGAGATTGGAGATTGTAGATTGTACAACATAGCTAATGGTTAAAGCTAGTGTGGCCCCTGAAGTGGCACTTGAAGTGGCCAACCTAATAGCCCACAGTAGATGGGCACCTACTTGTTGGAGCTCTTGAAGGTGGGTGCCGCCGTGGGTCTGGCAGGTGGTCCAGGGCGGGCAGGAGCAACTGGGGCAGCAGCAGCTGCAGGGGCCGCTGGAGCTTTTGTAGGCGTGGCGGCTGCGGCCGGGGAGCCATTTGCTTCACACTCCTGTCAGACAGAGGGTTAGCGTCGTTATAGTTAGTTACAATGGCGACGCGCCACAGTTACAGAAGCAGACATGGCGATGCTGTTTTACTCATAAATTAATACACTCATAAACAAATAAATGATCATCAAATTGTCGGCGGTTGTTAAAAAGATTTGTTGAGGTGCAGACAGAGTAAAATAAGGGGTAGCTGACTCACCTTGGTCGGTGACCTGCAAAATGAAACAATAAGAATGAGTTAAAACCATCATAGCATCACCAGATGATATGCAAGGTGAAGCACAATGGCTGTTACTGAGCTGTGTCAAATTGACAGCTAAAGAAGTACTGTTTTGGTTGCAAAGAGCAGGCATTTCGAGGCAACTCCATTGTGAAAACATACACTCTTAGATAAAAAGTGCTGTCTAGAACCAATAAGGGTTATACGTCAGTCCTCATAGGAGAACCCTTTGAAGAACCCTTTTTGCTTCCAGGTAGAACCCTTTCGGATCCAGGTAGAACCCTTTTGGGTTCCATGTAGAACCCTTATCACAGACGGTTCTATATGGAACCCAAAAGAGTTCTACCTGGAACCAAAAAGGGTTATCCTATGGGGACAGCCGAATAACACTTATGGAAGCCTTTTTTCTAAGAGTGTACTGCATCTGTAGAGTTTGGATTTGCAACACTGAATAAAACAATATTAAATCACTTCCTTGCACAAAGCTTTTCATTCTTACTTTCCACACATAACAAACCCATGTTTAGCAATGACATGCATCAAAAGCTTTGAGGAGGTGGGTTGATCCCAATGATATGACAATGAAGTTAATATGAACATTGAAGTGCTAAGCCACCAGATTCCCATCACATTAAAAAACCACGCAAAGTGAGTGAGCTGTCAAAGTTCATATTAATATTGAGAGGGAGTCAAAACTCAAGAGAGATACCGAACAACCACAAATATGCCAAGTTCACAAACTCTATAGAATCCCATTTGAACTTCACAACGCTGCAAAACATGACTTTAAACTGGAGGTTGAAATGTCAATTCCATAGAATCCTCATGTGAACTTCACGAAACAATTGGGGCTTTTAAAAAAAAAAAATTTTTTATTATTTTTTATTTTACAGTTTCATTCACTTCAATAAAAGACAACAGCAAATAATGACCCGACCCTCCCCGTCAAGTCATTCTGTAGTAGATCCAGCAGAATACTTACATATCCTCTCTGTGAACATCCTCTCTGTAAAACACATTGACAATCACTGGTATTTGCTACGACTTAATCTGCTAAATTTCTTTCCATACTTCTAGAAGCAAGGTCATCGTATGAAATATCATCCGATCTGACGATGCCCCCCACAAATACTATCCTGGATCATTGCCCTACCAAGGTCCTGTCGAGAACACACGACTGACAGTCTGGTGATGACAGATTCAGTCCAAACACTGCCAATTTTTTAAAAATCACACAATCTAGAGGGCATACACTGGAAGTCTTCATGATGTCAATTGAGAGAGGCTGAGCCTAATTAAAGCCTATGGGACATCAGGGTCGAGCACAGGTCTAATTTAGGTTCACTGGATGGTCACGTACTATTTTCACACCCTGATGGAGGCTCTTCAGCCCAAGTGTTGGTCAAATAAATCCACAGCAAAAAGAGTCAGAATGTTTCCATTCCAGTCATTTAACAGATGCACTCATCCAGAGCGACTTACAGGACACAATTATGGTTAAGTGCCTTGCTCAAGGGCACATTGACAGATTTCTCAACTAATCGCTCAGGGATTCGAACCAGAGACCTTTTGGTTACTTGCCCAATGCTCTTAACCGCTCTTAACAGTTAGGCTACCTGCCACCCCCACTACGACTTTCTGTTTCACCTTTAGGGTGTGTGTTCTTCATTTATTTACTCCACAGACTTTAAGTATGTGCATGCATATGAACTGTACTGAGATTGCTGAATTCTCAAATATGAAGTAAATAGGAAGTAAGGTAGCCCCACTCCCAAGTAGCACCCTGGTTACAAAGACGCCCATGGGGTAAGGATACAAGTGTGGTCGGTGGAGAGTGTGGTTGGTACTTACGGCTTCTTCCCCTCCAGAGTGTTCAGGTGAGTCTCCAGGGACTGCAGGAGACTCTCAGGGGCCTGGAGAACGAGAAGAGATGGGCACCATATTACTACAGGGGCCACGGGGCTATAGTATACCGTACAGTACATGGATCCGACACATAGGTTATGAGCAGGGGTCTCCAACTTTGAACCTAGAGAGCTACTGGCGGTGCAGGCTTTTATTCCAGCCCTGCAGGCTTAGATGGGAAAATACCATAATTAGTTGATTATTTGTACTATTCGTGTGATGGTGCTGGGCTGGAACAAAAGCCTGCACACCCAGTAACTTTCCAGGACCCTGGAGGACCCTGGGTTAGGGAAATGTTCAATGCTAAAACATGAAGACTCAAGGGAAAATTGATGTCAGGGCACACAGAGTAACAGAGGAGCTCTTGACAGGTGATTACACTTTATTTGATTAGAGGGTCTGGAGGTAAACACATAAGAGGGATGAGGGGAGCCATAGGAGGTCTGACACAACGAATGCTCACATTGGAGCTAACAGGGAATATAGAGAATGGCCACATTGGGGCTAACAGGGAACACAGAGAATGAGCACATTGGGGCTAACAGGGAACACACAAAGAATTATCACATTGGAGCTAACAGGGAATATAGAGAATGGCCACATTGGGGCTAACAGGGAACACACAAAGAATTATCACATTGGGGCTAACAGGGAACACACAAAGAATTATCACATTGGGGCTAACAGGGAACACACAAAGAATTATCACATTGGGGCTAACAGGGAACACACAAAGAATTATCACATTGGGGCTAACAGGGAACACACAAAGAATTATCACATTGGGGCTAACAGGGAACACACAAAGAATTATCACATTGGGGCTAACAGGGAACACAGAGAATGAGCACATTGGGGCTAACAGGGAACACAGAGAATGAGCACATTGGGGCTAACAGGGAACACAGAGAATGAGCACATTGGGGCTAACAGGGAACACAGAGAATGAGCACATTGGGGCTAACAGGGAACACAGAGAATGAGCACATTGGGGCTAACAGGGAACACAGAGAATGACCTCATTGGGGCTAACAGGGAACACAGAGAATGAGCACATTGGGGCTAACAGGGAACACAGAGAATGAGCACATTGGGGCTAACAGGGAACACAGAGAATGAGCACATTGGGGCTAACAGGTAACACAGAGAATGGTCACATTGGGGCTATCAGGGTACACTGGGGCTAACAGTGCACACAGAATTATCACATCGGGGCTATGGAAGTAATGGGGGGACAATAGGAAAACAATGCTAATTGTGTGCCACTTCGAAATGTCTTTCACAAAGCAGTGAAATGCAGTAAACTACTCATGCTTATGTTAAAGAACAATGCTTAACACTGCAGTTATACTGCATGCTCAAGCTAACAGACAGTAAACACATCATAGCAAAACATGCTGCACAGCCACAGATGGCAGTACACCTGATAGGCTAAGCAGTTAGCATCTAGCAAGCCACATGTGCGCTGTCAAAGCTAAATGGGCCAGCTAAATAAGTCTCACACACTTCCCTTTTAAATCCCTATTATTTTCCTGATCCATTTACCTTGGTCTACTTCCTCTGATAACCCAATAAACGTCTAGGCCTTTTCAATATGAAAGAGGACAACCCATTACAGAACTAAGTACCAGTAGTAGTGTGTCTACTCTGACCTTTCTTCTATAGCTGGGTCATTTTACTACGGACAACGAAAGACCAGCGTTTCTTACTGGACACATTCAGATAACACCTCCCAAATTGAACCTCGTTTTGGACAGTTTTCTTCCATTTTAGTGCCTATTGAAAACAGCCCAGGTGTGTGATTGACTGTCACAAAGCTTCCAGAGGGAGTAGCGACAGTTCCGTCACTCCCCGAGGCCAATTGGGCCATGTACAGACACACAGGTGTCCTTGTATTAAAACAGGTGTCTCAACCTGATACAATCCAAAATGACATGCCTTCCTTCGGACTGCAAGCTGTTCCGGGAACATTTAGGTACATTTATGGAGGGTCTGCTCTACATTGTTGGCAGTGATATCGCTGTAATCACTTTCCAAGCATCTTCACTGAGCATTCAAAGGAAAATAATGACTGTATGAGTTGGGACAGTTTTCTCCTAGAATCTGCTGGATTCTGTTCAGCCTCCGGTACACTTATGATGTGCACATATGTAATGAATGCATTATGAAGATGGCTGCAATGTAAAATCGTTTCTCGGCGTTTGCCACTGCCAAACGATACACTCCAAGGAGGGGTGAAGAGATCTGACGATTAGACGCTAATACGATCTATTTAGATGTCATTTCGATGCTATTGCAGACAACACACAGCCAAAAACGTAGGCGTGGGGTGCAAATATGTTACGTCCCTGCTTCACGCCGTTCCAATGCTTTTGTGTTCCCTACAGCCCTGTGGGATCATCAAGATCCACCTGGAATTGACATATCGGTCTATCAGTCACAGACAAGAGGTTGCTGTTTCCATTCATCAGATAATAACACAATACACATGCTTATGGCTTTCAGGTAAATCCAGTAATAAGAGAAATATATAACATCTGGTGAGACGACATGATTTGTTATCATTTCCCTTAACTAATTCTATGGCTTCCTTATTCGATTTCTAATTGTTACCGCTAAATCCCCAGGTCGTTTAGCTGCCCAATTGGTGACTCATGGGACGGAGAATTCAGTAGAATTTATTGTGGAGCGTGACTTGTCACAATTGCCTACGCACTGGCACTTGGAGTCTAATAACCTCCAGGCCAGGACAGCATCCCTTACTGCCTAAGAAAGAGCCTTAAAGGATACTTTCTAAGAAAGAGCCTTAAAGGATACTGCCTAAGAAAGAGCCTTAAAGGATACTGCCTAAGAAAGAGCCTTAAAGGATACTGCCTAAGAAAGAGCCTTAAAGGATACTGCCTAAGAAAGAGCCTTAAAGGATACTGCCTAAGAAAGAGCCTTAAAGGATACTGCCTAAGAAGGAGCCTTAAAGGATACTGCCTAAGAAAGAGCCTTAAAGGATACTGCCTAAGAAGGAGCCTTAAAGGATAATGCCTAAGAAGGAGCCTTAAAGGATAATGCCTAAGAAAGAGCCTAAAAGGATACTGCCTAAGAAAGAGCCTTAAAGGATACTGCCTAAGAAAGAGCCTTAAAGGATACTGCCTAAGAAAGAGCCTTAAAGGATACTGCCTAAGAAAGAGCCTTAATTAAAGGATACTGCCTAAGAAAGAGCCTTAATTAAAGGATACTGCCTAAGAAAGAGCCTTAAAGGATACTGCCTAAGAAAGAGCCTTAAAGGATACTGCCTAAGAAAGAGCCTTAAAGGATACTGCCTAAGAAAGAGCCTTAAAGGATACTGCCTAAGAAAGAGCCTTAAAGGATACTGCCTAAGAAAGAGCCTTAAAGGATACTGCCTAAGAAAGAGCCTTAAAGGATACTGCCTAAGAAAGAGCCTTAAAGGATACTGCCTAAGAAAGAGCCTTAAAGGATACTGCCTAAGAAAGAGCCTTAAAGGATACTGCCTAAGAAAGAGCCTTAATTAAAGGATACTGCCTAATAAAGAGCCTTAAAGGATACTGCCTAAGAAAGAGCCTTAAAGGATACTGCCTAAGAAGGAGCCTTAAAGGATACTGCCTAAGAAGGAGCCTTAAAGGATACTGCCTAAGAAAGAGCCTTAAAGGATACTGCCTAAGAAAGAGCCTTAAAGGATACTGCCTAAGAAAGAGCCTTAAAGGATACTGCCTAAGAAAGAGCCTTAAAGGATACTGCCTAAGAAATAGCCTTAAAGGATACTGCCTAAGAAGGAGCCTTAAAGGATACTGCCTAAGAAAGCGCCTTAAAGGATACTGCCTGAGAAAGAGCCTTAAAGGATACTGCCTAAGAAGGAGCCAAGTCTAGACATAGTGTATGTAGGCTCTCTCTTTGCCTCTCCACCACATGCATACAAACATACATGAAGACACATAGATTGTTCTACGAGCCAGTTATTTCATTTGACAGTTGACAAACAACTAGTAATAGTAATAGTGCTAGTAATATGACAGGAATCTCTCTACACAATAAGGAACAATGTCCAAGAATGTCCAAACTGTGTTAATAATGTTAACCAGTCAATCTGCTAGTTAGCCAATGGACTCCATTAAAATCCAAACACACACATACAGGGCTTTCAACCCTAATCCATGCTTCACAACTCCCCCAAACCCACAGTCATGAATCAATGTATCATTACCATGCCTTAACCAGCTCCTCCTCCTCTGACATAACAGTAAGCCCAACCCCCCATTTCACCACCCTCCCGGTTGGCTAGTAGTCCAAACAATCATGCATGTTAGTGTGGTCAAACCCCCTGCATATCTGCATCTGCCCAAGGCTGTGCTATTAAAGCAATCCCTCTCCCTCTACAGTGCACAGTCCACACGGTCATCAGTGCATCGTGCTCTCAGTGTAAAGTCATCCACACTGACCGCATTTGCAATGGAAATAACCCAGCCATGTCTATAGAGCAGGGGTGTCAAACTCATTCCACGGAGGGCCTTGTGTCTGCAGATTTTTGGTTTTTCCTTTCAATAAAGCCCTAGACAACCAGGTGTGGGGAGTTCCTAACTAATTAGTGATGTTAATTCATCAATCAAGTATAAGGGAGGAGCGAAAACCCGCAGACACTTGGCCCCCGTGGAATGAGTTTGACACCTGTGCTATAGAGCCTTCATAACGCGAATGAGGGAGAGTATACCCCTTCCCGTTGGCCTAAACCCCTTTGATGTTTGGAGATCTGAAGGGTCTCCAGTGCGTAGGAAAAGGTAAAAGCAGTGTGGGGGTTGAGCTTCAGATCTGCAATAATTGAAGCTTTATAGGGCCAAAGGGAAGGGTTCGGGAGTAGTTGGGACACACCTTCATGTGTGCTCCCTCTCCGGCCTCTAGGTCACCAGGCTGCTCGTTATGGCGCACACCTGTCACCATTGTTACGTGCACCTGCGTGTCATCAGACTCACCTGGACTCCATCACTTCCCTGATTACCTTCCTTATATATGTCACTCCCTTGGGTTCGTTGTTGTTTCTGTTCCAGTGTCATGGCTGTGCGTTGTTTGTGTTTCTTGTTTTGTATTTAGTTGTAGTTTATTTATTAACTTCTTGCGACTATAGGGGGTGCTGTTTCAAATTAGCATAATTGTCTCTACAGATGAAACGGCTTCCTACTCAATTCTTGATCGTACAATATGCATATTATTGTTATTATTGGATAGAAAACACTATCTAGTTTCTATAGCCGTTTGAATTATGTCTCTGAGTGGAACAGAACTTTTTCTACAGCGAAATCCATGACAGGTTTTGCGAAGGTCTGAGAGCGAAGCTCTGATCTCAGTTCAGTTTAAAGGGGTGTGTATATCCTATGGAACGACACGAACTGCACCCGCCTTCCCCTGGATGTCAGTAACCAATGAGAAGTGGAATGGGCTTCCTAGGTATCTCTCAGAGGTTATAAAACACCAAGGAGTGAGGTACGCCATCTTTTCGACGTTGAACTTTACGCAGAGAGAGACCTGGGCATGCCATTTTCGAGCGCTCAGTAATGAACTTTAGATATATCAGTCTGTAATTTAATTTTATATAGGTGTTAGAAACATCATAACGAAGCTATTTGAAACCGAGTTATATCAGATTATGCGAGTATATTGCTATTTTTCGGAATTTCCTCAGTATTGCGTATTGAGGATTTGGACACGTTAGCTAATGTTAGCAATTGTTAGCTATAGTTAGCTGCTATATCAGAAGTTGAATGCAACGTTTTACAACCAAGCAACGATTCTTTTGGACAAAAGTACCACTTGGCCAAGATTCCGATGGAAGCTCGTCGAAAAGTAAGAGCTATTTATGATGTTATTCCATTTTTATGTGGAAAAATGTAAACTCAATAATGGTAAATGGTGACGCAGTTATTGCGGCACTAGTCTGTCTGTAACGCACACTGTATGTCTAGTAACGTTAATTTTAAAAATCTAACTTAGCGGTTGCATTAATAACTAATGCATCTTTCATTTCATGGCCAACCTGTATGTTTTTAGTCAAGTTTATGAATAGTTTTCGATAAAAATAGTTGTATTATCATGATGCTGCCGGGCAGATTGCTTGAGTAGTTGGACAGTATTTCCATTGTGTAAGCACGATTTGTGCCGCTAAATATGCACATTTTCGATCAAACTCTATATGGATTGTGTAATGTGATGTTACAGGAGTGTCATCGGAAGAATTCTGAGAAGGTTAGTGAAAAAATTAATATATTTTGGCGATGTTTACGTTATCGCTCTCTTTGGCTAGAATCAATGCTCTGGTAACGTTTGCATATGTGGTATGCTAATATAACGATTTATTGTGTTTTCGCTGTAAGACACTTAGAAAATCTGAAATTTTGTCTGTATTCACAGGATCTGTGTCTTTCGATTAGTGTATGCTGTGTATTTTTACGAAATGTTTGATGATTAGTAAGTAGGTAAACACGTTGCTCTATTTATTTATTCTAGTCCATTTGTGACGGTGGGTGCAATTGTAAACTATGATATCTACCTGAAATATGCACATTTTTCTAACAAAACCTATCCTATACCATAAATATGTTATCAGACTGTCATCTGATGAGGTTTTTTCTTGGTTAGTGGCTATCAATATCTTAGTTTAGCCGAATTGGTGATAGCTACTGGTGTTGAGAGAAAATGGTGGACAAGAAAAATGGTGATTTTTGCTAACGTGTTTAGCTAATAGATTTACATATTGTGTCTTCCCTGTAAAACATTTTAAAAATCTGAAATGGTGGCTTTATTCACAGGATCTGTATCTTTCATTAGGTGTCTTGGACTTGTGATTTAATGATATTTAGATGCTACTATTTAATTGTGACGCTATGCTAGCGATGCTAATCAGTGTGGGGGGGTGGGGGGTGCTCCCGGACCCGGGGTAGGTGCTCGGTAGAGGTTAAAACACTCACTCCCTGAACTTGCTTCCCGACTCTCAGCGCACTCGTTACCCACACAGTGAGCTACCACATACTTAATTGAGGGACGTATACTACCCATGGGATTTCAGACACCATCTCAGGTGATTCTGACATTATGGAAACTCTATAGTAACATTCTAGCCCACTAAGATACAATTGTTGAGATATAACCAATGTTAGCTCAGATCTTAGTTATCAGCGGAACAGCTCTGCAAGTATTGCGACTTCTCCAATCTGTTCCGTCAATCACATCAACCTGGACTCCAGGGTAGACGTAACACAGTAAATGTAAATGCGGGATACTCACTTTAATTATGATATGTCACGTTTCATATGGTATGTATTAATTTGTGGATGTTCATCATCCATTTCGTATATGATGTGTTACGAAGTACAATTGGTATGATATGTTACAAATTTTTAAGTGTACAATATGTGACGAATTGCAATTCGTACATGTCACAAATTCGCAAAACGAATATGTTACGAACTCCAATTAGTTGTGGCTAACGCTAACTTTAGCTAGGTTACTTATGTTAGTTATGCTAGAGGCTAGGGGTTAAGAGTTATGTTGAAGGGGAAGGGTTAGCTAACATGCTATGTAGTTGCAAAGTAGCTCAAACGTAGTAAGTAGTTGCAGAGTTGCTAATTAGCTCAAATTCAAAAGTTGTCCGTAATGTGATTCGAATGCGCAACATTTGGGTTGCTACACATTCACATTATACATCCACCCACCTGTCATTTTGACAAAAACTTTATCTCTTCTAGCCATGACCCAAAGGCGAGCTGTATCTACTACACACGACTCACACTCTCAGCCTGTAAGATCAAGCAGCACCTCGCAAGTAAGAAGAGAGGGGGCAGAGTGGTTGTCAATCACAAGGGAAGCACAGCTCATTGGCTGCATGGAGGACAGTATGGATCAATGGGATACTATGAATAGCTCACCATTGGTCAGGTAGACAATGACCTGTCAACTCTGTTCATGACTGTGATTGGCAGAGCTGCTTGTCCCAAAAAAATGACCAATACTGTGATTGGTCAATGCTGCTAGAGAAGAGATTTCTGAGTTGTAGGCTATGCCCAAAACGCATGCTATCATAGGTTGAAGAAAACCATAACATTGAGATGCAATGCTGGTACAATGTAGGAGAAAGTGTATCATTAAACTGAAAATGTAGGAAATTAGGCTTAAATGGTCAAACAGGACTTACCTGGGTGAGCTCGGGGATATCATTCTTGTCAATTCCTATGGTCTGTAAAAGAAGATGTTTACATTTCAGCTGAGCCTCCATTTACCGTGTTTGTCATACAGGCTGAGGATTGAACTTTTCAACAGTAAAGTGTATTGTCGGGTTTGTCTTTTACCTCAGCGATTTTGAAGACCTCAGAGACTCTGGTCATCCGTGTCAAGAATCTCTTGTAGATCTCCAGCCCGTCTTTGCACTGTCCTCTCTTCATCTGGAAAAATTTCTCTGTGAGGAAAAAGGGGAATGAACTATTACATAAAATGAACAGGACCACATCTATTCCCATGTCTTGAATAAAATTAAGCCTGTAATATTTATCAAATATAAAAAGATATGATTATTGTCCCAGGAAGTAGAAGAAAACGGTAAAGTCTTGCCTAATAGATTGATGATCCCGTCGTTGTAGCAGGCATATAACTTGATCAGGTCTTTGAACATCAGGAGGAAGCAAGCGTTGATCACCCCATTAGTCAGTTCATTGGGATGGACCTATAGATAAACAAGGTGAGATTAGATCACAATGAGGATGGGAGATTTGAGTTGAGAGGTAATATGTTTCTAGGTAACTCCTTGGGAATGGTGGAAAAAGTACCCAATTGTACATACTTGAGTAAAAGTAAAGATACCTTAATAGAAAATGACTCAAGTAAAAGTGAAAGTCACCCAGTAAAATACTACTTGAGTGAAAGTTTCAAAGTATTTGGTTTTAAATATACTTAAGTATCAAAAGTAAATATAATTGCTAAAACATAAACTACCGTTCAAAAGTTTGGGGTCACTTAGAAATGTCCTTGTTTTTGAAAGAAAAGCTATTTTTTTGTCCATTAAAATAACATCAAATTCATCAGAAATACAGTGTAGACATTGTTAATGTAAATGGCTATTGTAGCTGGAAATGTCAAACATTTTATGGAATATCTACATAGGCGTACAGAGTCCTATTATCAGCAACCATCACTCCTGTGCTCCAATTGCACTTTGTGTTAGCTAATCCAGTTGATCATTTTAAAAGGCTAATTGATCATTAGAAAACCCTTTTGAAATTATGTTAGCACTGCTGAAAACTGTTGTTCTGATTAAAGAAGCAATAAAACTGGCCTTCTCTACACTAGCTGAGTATCTGGAGAATCAGCAATTGTGAGTTCAATTACAGGCTCAAAATGGCCAGAAACAAAGACCTTTCTTCTGAAACTCGTCAGTCAATTCTTGTTCTGAGAAATTAAGGCTTTTCCAATCGTGAAATTGACAAGAAACTGAAGATCTTGTACAACACTGTGTACTACTCCCTTCACAGAACAGCGCAAACTGGCGCTAACCAGAATAGAAAGAGGAGTGGGAAGCCCTGGTGCACAACTGAGCAAGAGGACAAGTACATTGAAAATGTCTAGTTTGAGAAACAGACGCCTCACAAGTCCTCAACTGACAGCTTCATTAAATAGTACCAGCAAAACACCAGTCTCACCGTCAACAGTGAAGAGGCGACTCCAGGATGTATTCTTTTTTTAAATATTTTACGTTTTTTTTAAACTTATGACTGGTACTGTAGGTATACTATATGACAGAGAGAATTTCCTAAGGCAGCGTATTTTGTATACTTGTCGTGAGGACCCAAAGAGATGCACATTTTTGTTTTTGCCCTGCAGTAGCACTGCACAGCTGATTCAAATGATGAACTCATCATCAAACTTTGATGAATTGTATCAGGTGTCTAGTGCTAGGGCAAAAACAAAAATGCACTTCCTAACGGATACAAATATCCTTCTCATCATTATAATACTCACATCAAACTCCAGCAGGGCATCGATCTGGCTCTGCAGAGTGGGCATTCCTTTCAACAGCTTCTCTACCGGCATCGTCCTCATCACCCCCTCAGATCTGATACAGACGGACAGACAGACAGAGGAACAATTGATACTTGTTTGTATTATCTGGTGTCGTCAAATTTCCCATTAGCGGATCAATACAAAAATCTTTCCTGATACAGTATGATGAGTTAAACCCTAATGAAGGTCTTTTGACGAATACATGGGTTTACGATCCATTAAAAACATTGTGGCGCATACAATAATGTGCTGCCATTTCTTTTTCCAGCGACATGAGATGAGAGGAAACAACTTAATACTCTCTACATTGGGATAAATAACATGTCAACCTCTGGGACAGCGAATCTATAGGGAAGTACTGTAGATAGGTGTGATCCTGTGGAGCTAGCGACACAAAGGGAGTGTTCTGTGGTCCTGTATGGCTCAGTTGGTAGAGCATGGTGTGTGTAATGCCAGGATTATGGGTTTGATTCCCAGGAACACCCATATGTATGGATGAATGACAATAAGTTGCTTTGGATAACTGTCTGCTAAATGGCATATAATATTCCATTCTTGCATGGATCACATGCACATACTAAAGACTTGTTAGTAGCATTGCATGAAGGCTTCTGCTAAGTGGCATTTACAAATATATTATTATATATATTATTATATTATATATGCAACACTAACACAGCAACAGTTTTAGATGGATCCAGCTTCCTAGCTACTTTAGAAAATGACACCTGACATGTGACACTTGGTCAGAGCTCTGGCTGTTCTGTCTGTCTGCCGCATGGCTGGCACAGACTGTGCTGTGGGACCTTGTGTCTGCCAGCAAAACGCAACAGTCTGGACAGGAGCCTAAGTAATAGCCCACTGTCTGTATTCAGACTGTGTAGTCTATATCTATCTGTCTGTTTCTGTACAGGCATGGACAGCCCACTCACTCTGCCCTCACCCACAGTGCAATCACAGAGTTTCTAAACCCAGAGGCACAACTTTGCGATACTTCCGGGAAGGCTTGTGAAACAGACCAAACAGACCAGACTAATGTTTGGGGTTTGAGAAGTCAATGAGAAAAGTGAAAAATTCTTCTTTAATTGCACATTTTCGGGAAAACTGAAGGCACAACCTGGATTCGAGCCAACATGTTATTACTCCAACCTCGTGAACTTCGTGAACCTCGTGAACTTCATATCGAAGGAATGCCTTTGATTTGACAGCCTGCACATGCGCAGTTCGTCATGAGACAACCGTTAGAGCATGGTAGCCAACGTTGCCGTGACATCGCCTACAAGTGTGATCAGGAATTTCTATTGGAGAAGCAGTTTTAGCCTATTTTCTTACTGTACTGTCTTTGATGCAACCCTGGCTTTAAGACAAATCACTCCCACCTACTGACCCCTGAGACTGACAGACAGATCAGGTGGCTGTGAATCTGCCAAGTGTTGTCTTTATGAGAAATATAATATAATATAAATCTATTTCTATGTTTTTATACTGAACTAAAATATAAACGTAACACGCAACAATTTCAACAATTTCACTGAGTTACAGTTCATATAAGGAAATCACTCAATTTAAATAAATTCATTAGGCCCTAATCTATGGATTTCACATGACTGGGCAGGGGTGTAGCCATGGGGAGCCAGGCCCAGCCAATCAGAATGAGTTTTCCCCAACAAAAGGGCTTCATTACAGACAGAAGTACTCGTCAGTTTCATCAGCTGTCCGGGTGGCTGGTCTCAGATGATCCCACAGGTGAAGAGGCCGGATGTGGGGGTCCTGGTCTGGACTGGTTACACGTGGTCTGCGGTTGTGAGGCCAGTTGGTCGTACTGCCAAATTCTCTAAAACGACGTTGGAGGCAGCTTATGGTAGAAAAAATTACGTTCAGTTCTCTGGCGACAGCTCTGTTGGACATTCCTGCAGTCAGCATGCCAATTGCACATTCCCTCAGAACTTGAGACGTGTGGCATTCTGTTGTGTGACAAAACTGCACATTTTAGAGTGGCCTTTTATTGTCCCCAGCACAAGGTGCACCTGTGTAAGGATCATCCTGTTTAATCAGCCTCTTGATATGCCACACCTGTCAGGTGGATGGATTATTTTGGCAAAGGAGAAATGCTGACTAACAGGGATGTAACAAATTTGTGAACAAAATTATCGAGAAATGAGCTTTTTGTTTGTATGTAAAATTTCTGAGATATTTTATTTCACATCATGAAACATGGGACCAACACTTTACACCTTGCGTTTATATTTTTGTTCAGTATATATGATTCTGAGCGGGAGGGTGAGGGGTCAAAACATATCTTGTATATTGCAGCTAGACTGTGTGCTTTGCTCTGCTTGAAGCTTGATCATATATTTTTTTAAACCCATAAAGAGTAGAGGTTGAAATGAAATGTCAAAATTGAAGCACCACTGATGGAGAGGATATACAGAGTCATTGAGAGACAGCATACCCCTTCTTCACTCTGCCAAAGTCAAAGGACATCTGTCTGTAGGCGAACGCCTTCTCGTTGAGGTACCGGCTGTAGCGTCTAATAAACGTGGACATGTCGTAGCCTGGGGGAGGAACAACAGGCCAATGTCACCTCCACGTCTCCATAGCAACAACACCTCACAGAGGACCATTTCCATCACCAGAGAAACCAGTTTACATGGCCATGGGAGCTCATATTGAATCACCATGGACACCGTTTTCACAGTGATCACCCTGGGTGACAGCTTGACTCGACATCCGAGCGGGTTGTTTGGTAAACGCAGGGAGGGGAGGAGCTGCCGGAGCACGCGTTAACTCACCATGGGAGCCAGTTTTGTCCAGAAAGTTACTGAGGTTGAAGAGGGTGTTCCTGGAGGCAAGGAACTGGAGGAACCTCTGAGGAAGAGAGAAACAGAGAGAGAGGGGGGGGGGGGGGAGAAAGATAATACATACCAGGTCAGAGGAGGAGACAGGATCAATACACTAAAACAACAAACCAGCTCAGCAAATTATTGAGTCTGTTCTGCTAAAGAACTAGACATTTTGACAGGTATTAAAACACATGCACATATTAAAACACACACACACACACACACATAACAGCCTTTACAGATCATTATCTTCAAAGGATCGAATGAGTCACAAACGGAAATGGATTAGATGTGCAATTTCAGAGGAGCTGTTTCATATTACAAACACATAATTGTGTTGAAGGGGAACTGGAATTCATGTGAAAAGTGTCATGCTGCAGCTTAATTGATTACGGAAAGGCAACATCCGAGAAAACAGTGCCTGAGTGGGAAGGTGAGAATGAGAATGCCTCTGCTCATATACAGAATGTATCACCCACTAAACCATAATACATGAATGACAATTAGGCTTCTATGGAGGAATTGTGACATGACAAGAAAAGAATACTCTGCACACACTCACACCTATACACATGATACGCGCACGCACACACACATACACACCTGGGTTTTCGTGTACACTGTTAATTCAAAAGTCAAAGCCCAGTTTAATGAGGTGAAATAAATGAGAGATCCCCTCTAGGGCGGCAGGTAGCCTAGTGGTTAGAGCACTTGATTAGCAACTGAAAGGTTCCTAGTTCAAATACCCAAGCTGACTATGTGAAAAATCTGTTGAGGTGCTGTTGATCAAGGCACTTAACCCTCATTTTCTCTGGGGGTGCTGTACTACTATGTCTGACCCTTTAAAGCGACACATTTCACTGCACCTATCTGGTGTAAAACATCGATTTTTGTGATACTGTAGCACACTCCTTCCCCTCCTCCCTATTTCAGACAGCGTACAGTTTCATACCAACAGACATACTCCAGACGTCGAGCTAAGCCACACACATCTGTCTCTGCACATAAGGCTCTGGGGAAATGTATGCTGAGGGGCTGCAATTCACTGGCCAGTCAAATACAAACCCACACACACAAACACAGATGCACGCACATACATACACACGCGCACACACTGTGATGAGATTAATACGGGTGGGGGGAGGGGCATGTGAATGAAGAAAAGCCAGTTACCCTGTGTCACCAATGGCAACGTAAGTGCACATGTCCTCTTCCCCATTGATTTCTGCTCTACAGACACTGCGTTTAATTTCATTATCACAGTGTCCATTCGACATGACACAGCTCTTTGTGATCTCCCTGCATCTGCCTCCTCTCGTCTCGTCTCTTCTCTTTGCTCTCTCTCTTTGCTCTCTCTCTTTGCTCTCTCTCTTTGCTCGCTCTCTCTCGCTCTCTCTCGCTCTCTCTCTCGCTCTCTCTCTCGCTCTCTCTCTCGCTCTCTCTCTCTCTTCCATCCGTTGTTTCAGTGTGGCCATAGACAGGCTAAACAGGCGATGTCTCCTGTTAAATCCTGTTAAATCCTGTTAAATCCACTTCAACTAGAGATTTTTGAGATCTTCAAATCATTTTTTCCCAGCAGGATAATGCCCAATGCCACATGTCTAGGAGTATCCAGGAATGGTTCCACGAACATGACAATGAATTCAGCTTACTGCATTGGCCTGCCCCGTCACCAGATCTCATTCCAATTGAGCATCTGTGGGATGAGACGGAATGAGCTATTCAGACTAGAGGTCGACTACCAGCCAACTTGACACTGTGAAGAAGCAAGTCAACATGGGCCAGCATCCCCCCATGCCTCCAATGAATTGAGGCTGTTCTGAGGGCAAAAGGGGGCGCAACTCAATATTAGGAAGGTGTTCCTAATGTTTTGTACACTCAGTGTATTCAGACAAACAGGCTTATAACCTAACCTAACAAACCCTTCAGAGCAGAGGTAGCCAACCCTCCCCCTGGAAAGCTAATCAAGTTCCCGATGAGTAGCTGATTACTAGACTAAAGCAGGGAAAGAGCAAAAGCCTACATACCCAGTAGCTCTCCAGGAGGAGGGTTGGCCAACTAAAAACGAAGAACTAAAAACTAAAAACTTAGCATGTCCAATACAACCAAAGTATATAAACAAGAGCCAATCACATCCCAGCCCTTTTAACTACAGGCCCTCCCATAGGATCAGTAGTGGTGGCGCTGGCTTTCACTCACCTCATTGCCAGCAACCATCATGTGATGCGTAGTGATCAGGGCCTTGAACACCACCACCCAGCTGGCATTGGTGGCCCTCTCAAACAACGTGTCCGCCATCTGTGGGATGTTCACATTGGACTCCTTGGTGGCCTCAATCAGGTCTGAGGGAGAATAATGAAGAGAAATATAGTGTTTAATGACATTTGCCCATACATGTCATGTACAATCCCATACACAATCAGGCATGGTCAATTCGTACCTCGATCAGGTCTGAGCGAACAGCGGCAATGATCGGTTACACACTACAAACAGGTTACAAACTGTACAAATAGGTTACAAACTCTCCAAGTACTTTACATTGAGTGTAATCTATGTCATTTTGACCATTGCTTCCTGGAAATAGTTACATTGGTCCTGAACTGACTGACTGACAGACAGACAGACAGACAGACAGACAGACAGACAGACAGACAGACAGACAGACAGACAGACAGACAGAGCATCCTATTGTCAATAGTGTCATTTCATCACCCAGGTTACACTGATACAGGTACGGAGTGAGGAGAAGAGAGTGGAATTTCCCTACAATTGTGAGAGAAAGGCATCACTCAGGGCAGAGCTAGAGAGACAGAGAGACAGAGAGACAGAGAGAGCGGTGGTGCCATCTGAGCAGACAGACAGGGTGGGAAATGTCAAGCTGTTCCGTCTCACCCTCACCAACACAAATCAGCCAACATGTGCTCAGAGAAAATCTATTTACTGTGGCGGGATAGGACGGATTCCTGTCATGCTTGGTCGTTTTCAGTCAAATTCCTCATATAAATGACACATATAAATGCATAATATATGAGATATTGCAGATGAGTTTGGAGTCATAGAGAGAAGGAGGGAGGTAGTGATAGACGGATGAATAAAGAGGAGAGGGATGCTCTGAAGGTCAGGGTTCTGTCGCCGACATGTTACAGTATGATGTCTCCTTCAACCTTTTAGCATCATGCTATCATCATTTTGGGGCGGCAGGTAGCCTAGTGGTTACAGTGTTGTGCCAGTAACCGAAAGGTTGCTGGATTGAATCTCTGAGCTGACAAGGTAAAAATCTGTCGTTCTGCCCCTGAACAGGGCAGTTAACCCACTGTTCCCTGGTAGGCAGTCATTGTAAATAAGAATTTGTTCTTAACTGACTTGTCTAGGTAAATAAAGGTTACACAAGGGCTGACTGGTGTGGATGTCCCCTCCGGTGAGGTAGGGTGCCTCTTGTGTGTGTATTGATGAGCCAGCAGCCTGTATTCCACCTCCTCTGTTTCTCTCTCCCTTACTCTTTTCCTTCTCTCTCAAAACACACACACTGAGTCGTACACAAACAGACGTAGAACACACGGACAAACACACAATGGCCAAGTTAAAACACAGACTCAGATGATTTATACACCAACAAACAGAAACCTCTGGGCCAAAGGCTACGCATAATGTGTGGGGCAATTCTGGGGACCAATGGTGACTTCAACTCGACTCCTCACAGAGACCCAAACCAAGCCAGTGTGGCCGATTGTGGTTCAAAGCTGAGTCTCCCGGGTGCCTCAAATCTGTGTTACACTGCTGAGCCTAGGCATTCACCAAACCACCATAAATGAAGACCCACAGCGTGCAGGTTGGATAGGATAAAGTTGAATGACAAACAGGTAGGGTCCCCCAGGCATCATTACACGGATAATAAATCCAGCCCTGTTAATTACCTGACCTTTGTTCTAATCATTGTAGCTAATCTCGTTGCCTTGTTAGACCAATCCTGCTGCTTCCTATGGATGATCTGGGCACAGGAAGTAACACGTGCCGTTTCCAGAGCGACATATCAGAGCGCAACAAGTCCAGAGATAGACTATGTTGAAGGCTGTTTTTTTTCTCACATAGACATCCACTATGGTCAGCAGGATCCACATAACAGCCAGAGTGGTCACAATAATACTTTCCCAGAGATGCATCGACATAGGAGAGGGAGTGAGGGAAATAGAGAGGGAGAGAGAGGAAGGTAGAAAGAGATCATTTAAATAACATTTTCGAGAGAGAGAGAATGTAGAGAGAGGAGGAAAAGAGAAAGAGCAGAGAGATAGAGAGTGAATGGAGAGAGCAGATGGAGAGAGAGAGGAGGAGGAAGAGAGCGTAGAGAGAGAGAAAGGATGGATTAGAGATGAGGAGAAACGTGACTCAGGGCTGAGCTATTCGGATTGGGATGCTGAGCAGCGGGAACCCCAGCACACAGCAGCCCTGACTCACTGTCCCCCTCTCTCCATTATTCATACTGAGAGAGATGCGATAGAGAGAGAGAGATATAGAGTGTGTGTGTGTGTTTCACGAACATCCCCTATTCACAAAGTCCCATACACGTAGCTTCGACCCACAAGGGATGAACAGTAGCTACTCACGCAATACAAATACAAACACATGAGTATGCACACACAGTCATGCATGCACGTAGACAATGTCGTCATAGCAGCAGCACCGTTGGTAACGGCAGTAACACTTCTCTAGTTAATAAGGACTACTTGCATGTAGTGTACTTGCATGAGACAGACAAGGGTGAATCACCACCCTGTGACACGACTGGAGCCAACACATGAAGGAGGAGGGATTCTAAAGACTCCTGTCATGGATCAAGTATAATTGCCTCGTTGAAATAGCCTAGTCATATTGAAATAAGGAGGAACAATCAATGTGACAAGGGTGTTAGTGAAAACTTGTATCGTGTGACAGTGTTTTCGTCAAATCATTTCATTGCCTAACATTTAAAACATAATGTATTCACTGGGTGGGCACTGAGCTCTTGAGATATCATAAAAAGCCATAAATGGGATTATTAGCCTTGGAAGAAGCAACCAGAGAGGTATGTTATCAGTAGGGAGCCATAGAGAAAGAGCAGTGGCTGCAGTAATTGCAGTGCCAGTTAGGAAGGCAGTAATAGGAGCAGCCTTGGCAGTGACTGTAACAGTCACATCCCCATCTCCCCACTGCACCAGACACTACACAATGGCACCATCACGATGCAGCAGAGAGACAACACATACTCAGATACACGCATATAGTTCAGTTAGTATGTACCTCACACACACACAGACATACACACACATATGATCAAACACACAGACATGTGTAACGAACTGACTAGCGCAGACAGGGTGTCTGCACAGAAAGACAGTGTTAGCCCACTGAGCTAAAACGTATGCGTTTTCAGGATTGATTTAGGCAAGGTTATTCATCGCACAAGCATAGGGAAATGCATCTCAACTACTAAACATACACAAACAGAGTACACGCATACGACACATAGCCCTTCTGCTCTATTTATAAAGCCCCACCACCGGAGGCGTCATCGTGCAGCAGAGCGAGCAGAAGAGGAACATCACAGGTCTGACATAATCTCATCCTCTTGATGTACTGGAAACAAAGGCAGGAAGGGGATTAGTAGTCAGAGAAACCTGTCAGCCTCGAAGATACTACTCCTCTACCTCAAATGCATCCATCGCTTACACAGGGGCTCGGTACGTCAGTCAATTAGCCACAACGTTGACTGGGGAAATTGCAATCGCACACACTCTGCTGTTATCATGCATGACAAGACAGAGAACATCCAACCCCACACTGTGACAGTATCATCATCACACTGCCATACTGCTGCTTTCATCACTTCTTCAACTTTGAAGCAGGTGTTGGGGATATAAGGTGACTGGAACTTACGTTGAGGTTGCTTACTCTAAGCGCGGGTTCAGACGAAGGCTAAACACAGACATGGCGCCTGCTACTGATCCAACGAGCTCTTATTGACACAGCTTTTACTGTAGAGCCATGTGTGCGTGTGCATGTGTGTGTGCGCGCCTGCATGTGTGTGTGTGTGCGCGTGTGCGCGCCTGCATGTGTGTGTGTGTGTGTGTGATCAACTAACCGATATCATGTCGTTGATATCATGCCAATGAAAACCACACCACAACACACTGCGTCCAAACTGAATCGAACAGGCCCATTTCATTCATCAATAGCTGAAAGTGATACTGGTGCCACAGGACACAAAAGGGACACACAAAGTCACACACATAAGCACACGGATACACACGCGCAGACACACACGCACGCACGCGCGCACACACACACACACACACATAGGCACACATGCATGTGCACACTCACTCACACAGGAAATGTATTGAGTCTTTTTTTATAAACGGGTTTAGAGTACAAATGGGGATGAGCCAAGACTGTTTCCTTGGCAACGAGAAATCTCTCATATTTTTTGCCTGGCATCAAGGTTGCAGTAAAATACCTTTGCAGAACGTGTTACAGGTATATTTTCACTGCAACAGTTATAGACATAACATAGTAGTGCCAGACTACACAGAAACACAAGTTAACCTGATTTGTCATGTCCCAATTTACCCCATTTTACATACAGTGCATGACAAAGTGTATCACCAAATGTATAAAATGCAATCAAATAGACAGTACAAACGGATTCGAAAAATATTGATTTCAATATATGCCATGCCCCCTCTTCAGTATGTCCATATTGATTGGTGTCAGATGCACCAGAAAATCAAACCATTAAACCAAAGCATGTCAAAGGTCCTGTTTCTGGGAGTGGTCTAGTATCTGTTGGAGGCATGCACAGTAAGACCATGTTCCACTGCACATGAATGGACCATGAAAGGCCCATGTTATTTATAGACCTCTTCCCTGAGCAGAACAGGTCAAATTGCCCAGAAACCCCCACTGGCCAGCCGATTGCAAGCATACCAGCCAAGAGAGAACCAGCAAAATCCAGAGCAGACAACAAGAGGAGAGGGACATTGGGGAAAGAGAGACAACACATTTGAGGAATAAATGTGTCACTGTCACTTCCAGAGCACTGATTTGAATCCCTTGTGTGCACCACTGTGAATCACGTACATTCTCTCATTCTGTACATCCTACTATCCGACACTTACCCTACTACCCTCACTCCCTCAGCACCATAGTGACCATACATTCAGCCTACCACCTCTCCCTAAGCACCCTACATTCATCCTACCCCCACCCCTTTAGCATTCTACACTCAACCACCCTCTTCCTAAGCACCCTACAGTCAGCCGACCCCTTACTGCTAAGCACCCTAAACTCAGCCTACTCTCTCTCCCTAAGCATCCGACACTCTGCCTACTCCCACTTCCTACAAAAAGAAAACCAGCCCCGTCGCGGACCAGGATGTCTTGCTCCCAGACAGGCTAAATAACTCTTTTGCTCGCTTTGAGGACAATACAGTGCCACTGACACGGCCCGCTACCTTAACCTGCGGGCTCTCCTTCACTGCAGCCGAGGTAAAACATTTAAACGTGTTAACCCTCGCAAGGCTGCAGGCCCAGACGGCATTCCCAGCCGCGTCCTCAGAGAGGAAACAGCAGAGGGAGCACCCCCCTATCCACATCGACGGGACATAAGTGGAGAAGGTGGAAAGTTTTAAGTTCCTCGGTGTACACATCACGGACAAACTGAATTGGTCCACCCACACAGACAGCGTCGTGAAGAAGGCGCGGCAGCGCCTCTTCAACCTCAGGAGGCTGAAGAAATTCGGCTTGTCACCAAAAGCACTCACAAACTTCTACAGATGCACAATCGAGAGCATCCTGTCGGGCTGTATCACCGCCTGGTACGGCAACTGCTCCGCTCACAACCGTAAGGCTCTCCAGAGAGTAGTGAGGTCTGCACAACGCATCACCGGGGGCAAACTACCTGCCCTCCAGGACACCTACACCACCCAATGTCACAGGAAGGCCATAAAGATCATCAAGGACAACAACCACCCGAGCCACTGCCTGTTCACCCCGCTATCATCCAGAAGGCGAGGTCAGTACAGGTGCATCAAAGCAGGGACCGAGAGACTGAAAAACAGCTTCTATCTCAAGGCCATCAGACTGTTAAACAGCCACCACTAACATTTAGTGGCCGCTGCCAACATACTGACTCAACTCCAGCCACTTTAATAATGGGAATTGATGGAAATTATGTAAAAATGTACCACTAGCCACTTTAAACATGCCACTTAATATAATGTTTACATACCCTACATTACTCATCTCATATGTATATGTATATACTGTACTCTATATCATCTACTGCATCTTGCCATCTTTATGTAATACATGTATCACTAGCCACTTTAAACTATGCCACTTTATGTTTACATACCCTACATTACTCATCTCATATGTATAGACTGTACTCTATACCATCTACTGCATCTTGCCTATGCCGTTCTGTACCATCACTCATTCATATATCTTTATGTACATATTCTTTATCCCTTTACACGTGTGTGTATAAGGTAGTAGTTGTGGAATTGTTAGGTTAGATTACTTGTTGGTTATTACTGCATTGTCGGAACTAGAAGCACAAGCATTTCACTACACTCGCATTAACATCTGCTAACCATGTGTATGTGACAAATAAAATTTGATTTGATTTGATTTGATTTACATGCCCTACTATCCCTTCACTTCTGATGGGTCTAAATCAGTCCTGTCAATTTCTGCCCCCTCTCCCTCCTCCATCCCCATGGGGCTGCCCTGCCCCGGGTTCCCTCCTGGGTGCTTGTAGCAGTGCCCCTGGGAGCAAAGCGGTGAGGCTCCAGGGTGAATAAACAGGAAACACAAGCGTCCCTAAATTATTGAAGCTCAGCGGGCTAGCACAGTTTTGAGCTCAGCAGGCTAAAAGTCTTGTGGCATGTAGACGACCTGGGTTTGAGCGCTGGTCGGTCACAGAAGCAGCAAAACAACTATTCGTCATAGGCCTGCTGGTCTATATCTGTGCTAGAGCAGTAGGTCATGTGTCAATGGGATTTCAGAATGTCTGGGAATACGTATATGTGACTAGTCTGAGCCTAAACTAACCACAGAGCTCCTGGAACATTGCTATGAGCTACACCCCAGACATCACCGAAAGTTTGCTGGATCCAATCCCCGAGCTGACAAGGTCAAAATCTGTCCTTCTGCCCCTGAGCAAGGCAGTTAACCCACTGTTCCCCGGGCGCCGATGACGTGGATGTCGATTAAGGCAGCCACCCTCACCTCTAATTCAGAGGGGTTGGGTTAAATGCAGCAGACATATTTCAGTTGAATGTATTCAGCTGAATGTATTCAGTTGTACAACTGACTAGGTATCCCCCTTTCCCTTACCTAACAGGACTTAATATCCGTTAAACCAGGTCAATAGCGTTACCGGTGTTAGTATTTTTTATTTTAACTAGGCAAGTCAGTTAAGAACAAATTCTTATTTATAATGACGGCCTACCCCGGCCAAACCCTAACCCGGACAACGCTGGGCCAATTGTGCGCCGCCCAATGGGACTCCCAATCACAGCCGGTTGGAATACAGCCTGGAATTGAACCAGGGTCTGTAGTGACACCTCCAGCACTGAGATACAGTGCCTTAGACTGTTGCGCCATCCGTGGCGCAGCTGTAGATACAGCACAGTAGTTTGAATAGAGGGAGCATGTCATTTTATCCCGGTATTAACGGAAGATCTCAATTAAATGTATATTCCTCTTTCTCTCTCTATCCCTCTTCTATCCCTCTTCTCACCGCAGCACACTACTAGCACTGCATAATCTCACTGTTCTCTACTGGGAGAAAATGAACAGGGGTGGGGTAAGGATGGGGGGAGAGAGAGCCTAACAAGCAGCACGGAGAAGATGGAGAAAGATGGAAAGAGCACAAGGAAGTTGGGGGGGCGTAGCTGCACCACTTAGCACTATCTCTCCCTCTTATTTATTATCACTGTACTAACACTATACATCTCACCAAGTGTGCTTGCTCAATCTAGTCTCTCGTTGCTCCACCTTGTCTCTCTTTGACTCGCCCTCTGCCACTACAGGTGAATGTTTTCTCTCGTTCTATTCTGAAGGAGATCTTCACTCTCCATTAACGAGTCGATAGGACTTGAAATGTGGGAGCAACGTAGGACATAAAGACAGCTCCTTACACAGTCAGTGGCAAGAAAAATAATGTGAACCCTTTGGAATTACCTGGATTTCTGCGTAAATTGGTCCTAAAATGTGATCTTCATCTAAGTCACAACAACAGACAAACGCAGTGTGCTTAAACTAATAACACACAAAATATTGTATTTTTCTTGTCTATATGGAATACATCATTTAAACATTTGGGTAGGTTGGAAAAAGTATGTGAACCCCGAGGCTAAAGACTTCTCCAAAGCTAATTGGAGTCAGGAGTCACCTAACCTGGAGTCCAATCAATGAGATGAGATTGGATATGTTGGTTAGAACTGCCCTGCCCTATAAACACAGACACAATTTGAGTTTGCGATTTCCAAGAAGCATTGCCTGATGTGAACCATGCCTCGAACAAAAGAGATATCAGAAGACCTAAGATTAAGAATTGTTGACTTGCATAAAGATGGAAAGGGTTACAAAAGTATCTCTAAAAGCCTTGATGTTCATCAGTCCACGGTAAGACAAATTGTCTATGAATGGAGAAAGTTCAGCACTGTTGCTACTCTCTCTAGGAGTGGCTGTCCTGCAAAGATGACTGCAAGAGCACAGCGCAGAATGCCCAATGAGGTTAAGAAGAATCCTAGAGTGTAAGCTAAAGACTAACATAAATCTCTGCAACATAATAACATCTCTGTTGACAAGTCTACGATACGTAAAGCACTAAACAAGAATGGTGTTCGTGGGAGGACACCACAGAAGAACCCACTGCTGTCCAAAAAAAACATTGCTGCACGTCTGAAGTTCGCAAAAGAGCACCTGGATGTTTCACAGCGCTACTGGTAAAATATTCTGAAGATAGATGAAACTAAAGTTGAGTTGTTTGGAAGGAACACACAACACTAGGTGTGGGAAAAAAATGCACAGCACACCAACATCAAAACCTCATCCCAACTGTAAAGTATGGTGGAGGGAGCATCGTGGTTTGGGCCTGCTTTGCTGCATGCCATCATCGACGTAAAAATGAATTCCCAAGTTTATCAAGACATTGTGCAGGAGAATGTAAGGCTATCTGTCCGCCAATTGAAGCACAACAGGAGTTGGGTGATGCAACAGGACAACGACCCAAAACACAGAAGTAAATCAACAACAATACACCTTCTGGAGTGGCCCAGTCAGAGTCCTGACCTCAACCCGATTGAGATGCTGTGGCATGACCTCAAGAGAGCGGTTCACACCAGACTTCCCAAGAATATTGAAGAATAACTGAAACCGTTACTGAAACCGTTTTGTAAAGAGGAATGGTCCAAAATGTATCTTGACCGTGCATGTCTGATCCGCAACTACAGAAACCATTGCTGCCAAAAGAGGGTCAACCAGTTACTAAATCGAAGGGTTCGCATACTTTTTCCACCCTGCACAGGTGAATGTTTACACGGTGTGTTCAATAAAGACATGAAAACGTATATTTGTTTGTGTGTTATTAGTTTAAGCAGACTGTGCTTGTCTATTGTTGGAACTTAGATGGAGATCCGATCAAATGTTACGACCAATTTATGCAGAAATCCAGGTAATTCCAAAGGGTTCACATATTTTTTTCTTGCCACTGTAACTACAGTCAGGGGAGTTTTTCCTGGTTGGATCACATGGTCAGGAAAAACTCAGGGCCCTACACATGACCTAGATTGTACTGAATAAGGGGCAGGGAGGACCTGATCCCCCCCTGAACACACTGTTCATAGAGTATGTGACCCATTTCAAGAAGATAGGTGTATGTCTGGGGTGGCAGGTAGTCTAGTGGTTAGAGTGTGGGGTCAGTAACTGAAAGGTTGCTGGATCGAATACGGAGATGACAAGGTAAAAATCTGTCGTTCTGAACAAGGCAGTTGACCCACTGTTTTCTGGTAGGCCGTCACTATAAATAAGAATTTGTTCTTGACTGACTTGCCTAGTTAAATAAAAACATTTGCATGTCACTACTTCACAGGAGAGATACTTGGAGAAAAAAATTTATATCAATATGGAACATGTGAACTTTCATTTGCCTTAATACCAAACGTGTATGCCATCTGTAAATATGAATAAAATTGTTAAATAAGGAGCGTAGTTGGTTTAGACATGGAAAAATACAGGAACCTTCCCGCTAGCCATTATTGGCTGAGATAATGGATGGGCTGGAAATGCCGAGAGATGAGTTCGGATTGGTCTGCCATGTAGCATGCTTCTGTCTATAACATGAGCTGCTCAGTATGTGTAGATAACACTTTCTACCACGCCTTTATTTGAAAGATATCAAGAAGAACTGCTAAAATGTTGCTACTGCTCTCAACATAGCTGCCCTGAATTTAAGTGGGAAAAGTGGGAAAAGGTTAGAATGGAAAAGGTTATCAGTGGGAAAAGATTATAATGGACAACTTTTTGGAGGATGATCGTGCCATGCTGACTCTGACTCTGACTCTGAAAATGAATCAGACGATGAGGAAATCCCTGATTTAGGTAAAAACATTTTAATTGAACCAAACATTGTAGTGTCTTCTGATGACAGTGATGGGGAAGAAACGGTGATCAACGGTGTTGTTGTCACGGAAGAAGTTGACCGAGTTTTGAAATCAGTGGAATGCCCGGTGGAAGCAGAGAGATGATTGCAAATGCAGAGGGAGTCGAACAGATAACACAGAAGGCTGTTGTATAAAACACGTCTCTGGATAACATCTTCAAACTAAGGGCCACCATGGCAGAGGGGGGGGGGGGGCACTCATCCATGTATACGGGTAAGAGTCTAGCTACATTTTCAGATATTATCGTTTTCATTGCAAGTTAAAGCGTACTGTTAGCAAGCTAGCAAGCTAACGTTATGTGTATGATCTGTGTAGTAATATTAATCATATCTCAAAAAGCCATTTGCATTACTAGTTATGGCCTAATTGGTTAGGTAGTTGGTTAGCTTTAGCTACCTGCAGATTCATGCATGGGTCATTGTTTAGCTAGCTAGCTACAAGCCTAACCAAAAGACTCCACTATACAAGTAACCATTTCACTGTACCGTTTACATCTTTTGCATCCTCTGCATGTGACAAATGAACTTAGATTTTATTCGATATAGTACATGTTTACCAGAGATGGTAATGTGAAGAACAACATGACCTGCACCAAAGTTAGATTAGGATATTGGCCAAGGACTAGGTAAAGTGCATTTGTACTACTACTTTTTGCTACTACTTTTAGTCTTGAAATACTTGGTTGTTTACTACACTACCTTGTTCACTCTGTTTAGCACATGGCCTCACATGTGAATCCTTAAAGAGATGGGTGGGGCTGGTTTAAGATGATGTGAACAATGCTGAATGGGTTTAGACAAAGAAGAGATCTCCAGTAGGTGTACCAAAACATTCAAGATGCATTTTCTCAATAGTGGCATTACAAGTTTATTAACTTTCAAAGCAGAATCATTTTCCTATTGTTCCTCAACTGCAGTGTATGATATACTATTTTCTATTTCTTACTCTCTAATTTTATCCAATTTAAAAAACACAATTTCAAATGTTGCTACATAGGACTGAATCCAGGTGGTGGGTTACATATGTACTGCCACCTCTCACCTCCTCCCCTGTACCATCCAACCCCTACTACTACATAAAACCTGTCAATTGGAATGACTGTTGATTTAGATTTAGGCAGTGCAGGTGATGATTGACACCATACACACACAAATACACAGATGGGTGTTCTGCTACAAATGCCTGTTCCGACATGATAGAAGATATAATCAGGAATATTGACTGCGTGTGTGTGTTGTTGTGCATGTTGGTGTGTGTACGTGCGTGCGTGCGTGCGTGTCCACAGCTGTTGTAGCAGGGCAAGAGGATGGGAGCCATATTGTTTAAACCGCATTGGATAAAGATGGTGGTTCTTCTGAGCAGCAGGGTGGGAGGTCTCCTCCTTCTGAACCATCTAATTTGGCAGTAATCCAAATCCTGCCAGTGCACTACCTCCCTCTGGGTTCAGGCGAAGGCTGTCCTTCTCATCCTCTTACTAGGGCCTTAACCTTTGAAGTCAGTATGAAAACCATCTGTTTTTCTGACCATAGGGACCAAAGAACACGGTAGAAACTAGAGTTCCAACATGGCCGCCAATAACCAAGTTGATCTGAGAGTCACGAAGAGGTTAAAAGTTGCCCAAGACTTGTGCCCAGGCAACTGGGGGCCATTGTAACGTCTGCTTCCAACTCACACTCTCAAACACGTAGATCCCCTGAACGCCGCTCACTTTCCAGCCCACTTTCCAGCTCTTACTATCAAACACGTAGATCCCCTGAACGCAGCTCACTTTCCAGCCCACTTTCCAGCTCTTACTATCAAACACGTAGATCCCCTGAACGCAGCTCACTTTCCAGCCCACTTTCCAGCTCTTACTATCAAACACGTAGATCCCCTGAACGCAGCTCACTTTCCAGCCCACTTTCCAGCTCTTACTATCAAACACGTAGATCCCCTGAACGCAGCTCACTTTCCAGCCCACTTTCCAGCTCTTACTATCAAACACGTAGATCCCCTGAACGCAGCTCACTTTCCAGCCCACTTTCCAGCTCTTACTATCAAACACGTAGATCCCCTGAACGCAGCTCACTTTCCAGCCCACTTTCCAGCTCTTACTATCAAACACGTAGATCCCCTGAACGCAGCTCACTTTCCAGCCCACTTTCCAGCTCTTACTATCAAACACGTAGATCCCCTGAACGCAGCTCACTTTCCAGCCCACTTTCCAGCTCTTACTATCAAACACGTAGATCCCCTGAACGCAGCTCACTCTCCAAATCCCAATCACCTGAATTCTGATAATCTGTTCACACACCTGTATGACATTATCACACACTATTTAGTTCAGTTCTTTGCACCCCAACATTGTGAGGTATTGTTTGCTTTGTGACACACTTCTAGCCGGAGCTCTGTTTTTCCCGTACGTTAATCCTCCCGTGTATGATAGTTTTTGCCTGCCACACTAACGACGCCTTTTGCCTATTCCCTTCCTGTACTTTAGACTATCGGATTTCCTGTTATCAACCCATTGCCTGATCTCCCAGACAACATTACTAGCCTTTTCCTTGCCTGTACTGTTGCCTTTTTGGACCCCCTGTGTATGACCTTCTGCCTGCTCCTGGACCCAGCTACCTGCCTCCTCCTGTGGTCCATTACAAATAAACACCTGCTGCGCCCTGCGCTTGAAACCAGCTCTCTGTCTCCCAAAGTGTTCATTACAGCCATGAGTGGCATAGACACACACAGCTGGGCTTCTTAATCCATAGCGTCCCCATACAGTTGTGTTCTCTATCTCCTTCCACACAATGAGAACTTGGCAGGAGAACGTACTTGGCATTCACACAAGCAGTGTAACAGCTCTAAGATTGCCGAAGCCTGCACTGAAGACACAAGCAGGCCCTGTCGAGCCACCATCAAGAGTGTTGAAAGATGTTAAAGCACCTGCTTGGTGTTCAGCTGTAATGATCACAGTTCTAAAATAAGTAACACATGGATCTTTCACACAGGTGTTTCTCCAATCCCCTGCTAAGATGATAGCTAACCTGACATCTCACTCTTTTCAAGGCTTTCAATGTCAGCGGTGGCGTGAAGCTGGTTACAAGGGCGTCTACACCATCTTCTAGGTGTGACGGTGTGCTCTGAGGAATCCTGACAGACGGACCATTACAGTCTACTATGTTGTCTTGCAGGAGGAAGACGCATTTCTGTTCAGAGTCATGTTCTCAAGAGAGAAAACGTTTTTAAATAGGGAGATTTTAAACGCAAAATGTTGCTTTCCATGAGAAAATGTTTTGCTACGGAGAACCCGACTGAACACGACCCAGGTGACTGAGTTCAGCTACTACACTGGAGTCGTATTACACTACAACTGTATTATGTATAGTGAAAGCCCTTGTCCAGTGAGGGTTGGACACCTGAGAGAGGTTGGAGGCTCTCTCCTCACTGCGGCACACTACTAGCACTGCATCATTTCACTCTCTACTGGGAGAGAATGAATAGGGGTGGGGTAAGGAGGGTGGGTAGAGAGAGCCTCTGTCCCTCTCTCTCTCTCTTATGGGTCAGCATGGAAAGCTCACAGGCCCGGTGCTTGACGATATCACACTCACGAAATCACCATGGAAACATACCAGGGGCACAGAGTCTTGAAATGAAAAAGACCTGAGAGACCTTTCAGCTTTTCAGATGGCACCACTCTACATCCAGACAAACTAGTCCATCACAAGATAACACATCAAATCTGATAACTATAAGTTATACAAAACATCAAAACATGAACAAACATTTAAAAAGTACATTAAGTGTGCTTTGGTGTACATCAATCAGGCAAGAACATATTCTGAATGAATATCAATTTCCAGTCCTCCTCTAGCCGATGGGGAAGCCTTGACGAACAAGACTTGGAAGGGCGTCATCGCAACTAGTTATAAATAAACAATAAAACAGTAGGATTCCCATTTTGCTCCAGACTTGAAATAAAAGAGTTAAAAGAACATTCACCATTCATTTGAGAAGAACTAATGTTGTTCTATAAAAATCACTACTGCTTGCCTACTTCCTTTTCTCCCCTCTCAATTATTGAAGTCTGAGTGGAAAATCCGCTCGATGTGAATGTTATTCAATTCATAATGTTGTTAGATCTTGTGAGGAGGTTCAGATCACATACCTGCAATAATATTTTAAAAAGTACATATTTAAAACAAAAAGAAAAACAATTAAAAATATATATATATTATTTGTTTTGTCTGTCCCATCTCCCCTGCCCCTCCCCGTCTTAGTAGGTGCCACCCCATCCCATTTCCCCCTCCCTCCCTCCCTCCCTCCTCACTCCCCCTCCCCACCTCCCTCTCTCCCCCCATGAGCTCATGTTGGGGACATATCTATGCATGAAACAAAACATAATGGGTAACTAATTTTATGTTTGAAAATAAAATTGTGGGACCAAGGCACACATGAATAGAATCAGCCTGCATGCATCGATACTCCATACCGACATTCAAAAGACAATTGATCAATTCAAACAATTCGACATTTTCGACTACTCTATTGAAAGTATCTAATGTTGTTTCCTTGGCACTGTTCACACGAGCTACGGAGAGCTCTAGGGAAAGAACGTCAAGGAAGATTTGTAGCCATTGCGTTATGCTGAGGTTATGTGGAGGCTTGCGTCTGGTCACTAACATTCTTCTTGCCGCAATCAGTCCAGACAACCATTCTCGTTTCTGGGGTACTGTGAAAGTCAATGAAGTGTCATCGTTCAACAATAAAATACTGGGGAGATGGGGAATTGCAGCACCACTTATGCTCGACACAGACCTGGCAACCTGTGACTACAATGTCTTACACTGTGGCACTCCCACATCATGTAGGTTCCAAAACTCAGTGAGTGGATGGAATGGTGTTTATAAGTGCGCATAGTGGTTCTTAATCGCAAATGTCAAAGAAATTACACACCAAATTATACATATTTTTTTAGGTCAATAAAGGTTAAGGTTAATAAACCTTCATCATTCATTGTGTGTAACGGGTGACGCTCTCCTCATCCTCGGATGAGGTGAGGAGAGAAGGATCCTCAGACCAAAACGCAGGCTTTGGGAAATAAGCCATCTTTATTAAACAACGATGATGGCAAACACGAAACGAAACAAAACACTTTCAAACTACAAAATAACAAAACGACGTTGACGAAACCTGAACATAAACTTACATAACTAAACATAAACTTACGTACAGGAAACAGACGACATCGAAACGAAAACGAAACAAACAAACGCTACAGTCCAGTGTGGTACGAACAAACATACTGACACAGGAGACAATCACCCACAAACAAACAGTGAGAATGCCCTACCTAAATATGACTCTTGATTAGAGGAAAATGCAAACCACCTGCCTCTAATCAAGAGCCATACCAGGTAACCCAAAACCAACATAGAAACAGATAACATAGACTGCCCACCCAAAACACATGCCCTGACCATAAACACATAAAAACAACATAAAACAGGTCAGGACTGTTACATTGTGTCTGAAAATCTATGAATTGTTTGTTCAGACCATTGTTTTAAAAAGGAATAGGTTTCCCTCCCGAAGGTAGGGAGTTATTTATAAATAGTGGTGTTTGGGTTTGCCATTGCGCTTCCCAATTACCCAGTTTTTCGATTTGTTGCCAGGTCTGTATTGTGTGGGAGATGATTGGTTCTAACTGAGTACAACAAAACTTAGGAGATAAGGAAGAGAATAGTGTATCTGTCACGTTCCTGACCTTGTTTTCCTTTTGTATAGTTGTGTTTAGTGGGTCAGGACGTGAGCTGGGTGGGCAGTCTATGTTGTTTGTTCTATGTTAAGTGTCAGGTTTAATTGACCTTGTATGGCTCTCAATCAGAGGCAGGTGTTTTACGTTTTCAACTGATTGAGAACCATACATAGGGAGGTTGTTTCACATTGTTTGTTGTGGGTGGTTGTCTTCAGTGTCTGTATGTATGTTCGTACCACACGGGACTGTGGCGTTGGTTTGTAGTCTGTACCTGTTTCGTGCGTTCTTCGTGTATTTGTAAGTTCTCATGTTTTAGGTCAGTCTACGTTGTTTTGTAATTTTCCAAGTGTTTTTCGTGTTCGTCTTCGTCTTTAAATAAATTCATTATGTATTCACAACCCGCTGCATTTTGGTCTGATCCCTACTCCTCGTCTTCAGACGAAGAGGAGGAGAGAAACCGTTACAGTATCTCTCAATGTAAACGGTGACACTATATTTTCCTCAATTTCCAACCAAGGAAGACATTTATCTTGATCAAACCATTTCTGAAGTGGGCGGAGCACTAGAGACAAACGCATATTACTTGAAGTTACTTGAAGTTGGGTAATCCTAGACCCCCAAAACCTTTGGATTGCTGGAGTGTAGTCATTATAATTCTGGGACATTTCACTTTCCATATAAAATTCAAGACTGAACTTTTACAGTTTTTCTCAATTGCTAAAACACTAATACCCATTGGCTGAACAAAGTTCTCAGTTGCCTGGACTCGTTTAGCTAATTATGCAGTCTGTTGTCAATACCTTAAACCATTTCACATGGTAAAACACAATTTGCAGATCTCACTTAGACTTTTCAGCAAAACTCTAAACACATTCTCATTCTCAAAACACATTCTGCACTTTAATGCACATGTCATCCATACTGGTAAACACAAGTGGAAACAATCAAATGCAAATAGAGAACACATGTCATTGATTGAACACAACCACTCAAAATTGATTTAACCTGTTTCAAATGATGCGACACAACCAATATGAGCCAGTTCAGAGATCAAACAGGTTGTTGATGGTGGGAAGGAGAAAGTAGAATGGATAGAAGAAACAATGTGAGAGGACAGCGACGAGTGCGTATGCGAGGTGGGCAACGAGGAGGAAGAGGAAGAGGAGGGCAAGAAAGAGGAAGACGAAGAGGAAGACAAAGAGTAGAAATATCTGATGAAATTCAAGCAACAGTTATAGACCATGTTCTTGTCCATGGACTGACGATGAGGGAAGCAGGACTTAGAGTGCAACCCAATTTGAGCCGATTTTCTGTGTCCACCATAATAAAGACATTCAGAGAAGAGAACAGGTACAGTATACTACTGTATTTTTGTAATTGCAAATGTACTGTACTACACTATATGCAGCTGTTTCAATAGACATTTGTAAAGTTAATCACTATGTATTGTACTGCATGAATATGTTTTGTAACTGCACAACTACTTTTTGTAGAATTGCAAGGCTGCCACATGCAGGTCGAAGGACAGCTATATTCACTCGGGAGCAAGATTCCGTTATAGTTGGCATGGTCCTTCAAGATAATGCAATACGACTCAGAGAAATCCAGGAACGAGTGATAGAACACAACACACACTTCCAGGGAATCGACAGTGTGAGCATTTCCACAATTGACCGTGTCCTCCATCGTAACAGGATGCGAATGAAACAAGTATACAGAGTACCTTTTGAGCGCAACTCACCAAGGGTGAAAGAACTGCGAGCTCAGTATGTGCAAGTAAGTGTACATTCAGAAACATTTACTGTAATCCAGATTGTCTACAGTACTAACACATACTATGTGAATGACATTACTCTTCAGTACATACAATGTATGTGAATCAGAAGCCTAATTGTACTCTACGGTATAGCACTGTCTCTGTACGACTTACAAAATCCTACATACAGTATATTGTATTTCTACACAGACAATATTTGACTTGGAATCCTTGGACAGACCCCATGAGTTCATCTTTGTCGATGAAGCAGGCTTCAATCTAACAAAGAGGAAAAGGAGAGGCCGAAACGTGATTGGACAGCGGGCCATTGTTGAAGTCCCTGGTCAACGAGGTGGCAATGTCACAATCTGTGCTGCTATCAGCAACCATGGTGTTCTACATCACCATGTTACACTCGGGCCATATAACACCCAGCATCTTCTAAGATTTATTGCCAATCTAAGAGATATTTTATTTGAGCAGCAGGTTCAAGAGCAGCAGGGTCAAGAGCTAAATGAGAATCCCATTCCCACCTATGTGATAGTATGGGACAATGTCAGTTTCCACTGAGCTGCTTAGGTAAGGGAATGGTTTAACATCAATGGGCAGTTTATGAACTTGTACCTCTCTCCATACTCGCCTTTCCTGAATCCGATTGAGGAGTTTTTCTCCTCTTGGAGATGGAAAGTGTATGATAGACAACCCTACACCAGAGTAAATCTGCTGCAAGCCATGGATTTAGCCTGTGGTGATATAGGTGAGGAATCATGTCAGGGCTGGATACGGCACACAAGAGGCTTCTTCCCCCCCCGTTGCCTCAGGAGGGACAATATTGCTTGTGATGTCGAGGAAGTGCTCTGGCCTGACCCAGCCCAAAGACAAGAAGAAGTGCTCTGGCCTGACCCAGCCCAAAGACAAGAAGAAGTGCTCTGGCCTGACCCAGCCCAAAGACAAGAAGAAGTGCTCTGGCCTGACCCCGCCCAAAGACAAGAAGAAGTGCTCTGGCCTGACCCAGCCCAAAGACAAGAAGAAGTGCTCTGGCCAGACCCAGCCCAAAGACAAGAAGAAGTGCTCTGGCCTGACCCAGCCCAAAGACAAGAAGAAGTGCTCTGGCCTGACCCCGCCCAAAGACAAGAAGAAGTGCTCTGGCCTGACCCAGCCCAAAGACAAGAAGAAGTGCTCTGGCCCGACCCAGCCCAAAGACAAGAAGAAGCACATTGATCACATGTTTACTCCTTTGATTTGTGTCCCTTTTAGTATTGTATACTGTAGTACAGTGCATTGTAGGCTGTATACTGTAGTACAGTGCATTGTAGGCTGTATACTGTAGTACAGTGCATTGTAGGCTGTATACTGTAGTACAGTTCATTGTAGGCTGTATACTGTAGTACAGTTCATTGTAGGCTGTATACTGTAGTACAGTTCATTGTAGGCTGTATACTGTAGTACAGTTCATTGTAGGCTGTATACTGTAGTACAGTGCATTGTAGGCTGTATACTGTAGTACAGTGCATTGTAGGCTGTATACTGTAGTACAGTGCATTGTAGGCTGTA
Source organism: Salvelinus fontinalis (assembly GCF_029448725.1). Classification (NCBI taxonomy): domain Eukaryota; kingdom Metazoa; phylum Chordata; class Actinopteri; order Salmoniformes; family Salmonidae; genus Salvelinus; species Salvelinus fontinalis. Next base: position 31,621,981 of record NC_074702.1, on the reverse strand, counting down.
TACTGTAGTACAGTGCATTGTAGGCTGTATACTGTAGTACAGTGCATTGTAGGCTGTATACTGTAGTACAGTGCATTGTAGGCTGTATACTGTAGTACAGTGCATTGTAGGCTGTATACTGTAGTACAGTGCATTGTAGGCTGTATACTGTAGTACAGTGCATTGTAGGCTGTATACTGTAGTACAGTGCATTGTAGGCTGTATACTGTAGTACAGTGCATTGTAGGCTGTATACTGTAGTACAGTGCATTGTAGGCTGTATACTGTAGTACAGTTCATTGTAGGCTGTATACTGTAGTACAGTTCATTGTAGGCTGTATACTGTAGTACAGTTCATTGTAGGCTGTATACTGTAGTACAGTGCATTGTAGGCTGTATACTGTAGTACAGTGCATTGTAGGCTGTATACTGTACAATGGACAAATTGTATGGCCCTGAACATTGTGCTTTCCATTTATTAACAGTACTGACTGCTCAATAGATTTTGACTGGTTGCAGGTTCATATCAACAAAGAACAAGAATTACAGTATCACAGAGACAAAGGACAAGTTTGTGAGATGCAGGGTACAGTACTGTAAAAATAGGGGTACAAGGAGGAGGAAGAACAAAAAACAAAATTGCAAAGAGCAAGGCAGAGTAGTAATTTCTGATCAATTTTGAGCTACTATGATAGAATATGTTTTCGTTCATCAAAAGACAATGACGGAAAAATATGAATGGGTTTTTGAATTTTCGGTGTATTGTTTACTGACTGCTTGAGAGTGTATATCATTTTGATCACTTTGTTTATGATTTGAGAGCAGTGTTTGATTTTGAACACAGGTCAAACTGTTTTGAGGCGAATCAGAGTCAGAGGTTATGTAAATAGTGCTTGAAGATGAGGTTTTGTGTCTAATGTTTTCAGCAAATGGAGCAAGGTTTCAGAAATTGTGTTTTAGCAATTGAGGAAAAACTGTAATAATTTCCCAGTACCCTAATGGCATGGGCAAAGGAAGATTGCCAAAAAAGAAATTGAGTCTAGGCAAGACATTAATTTTTACTTTTGAAATTCAACCTGATAAAGTTAATCTTAGATTAAACCATCTGATGATATCTTCTGTAATTGCAGCTGGGACTTGTTTGTAGTTCTTCTAAACTATTTTATATAGAGAAGGAAAAATGTCAATGCCCAGGTATTTATAATGGGACACAATTGTTATCTTCAATTCTATATTGAGGTTGAACATTACTTTGTTAAGTGGAAGCTGAGATGATTTAGTGAGGTTCATCTTATAACTTCATATACTGCTGAATTGTCTGAATATACTTAATACATTAGGGAGCGATTGTGATACATTGTGAAGGTACAATAATACAGTGCATTCGGGAATACTCAGACCATTGTCAGACCTTTTTCCACATTTTGTTACATTACAGCCTTATTCTGAAATGGATTTAATAAATAAAAATCTTCATCAATCTACACACAATACCCCTTAACGACAAAGCGAAAACAAGTTGTGAGAAAATTTTGCAAATGTATTATAAATAAAAACAGAAATACCTTATTTACATAAGTCTTCAGAACCTTTGCTATGAGACTCAAAACTGAGCTTAGGTGCATCCTGTTTCCATTGATCGTCCTTGAGATGTTTCTACAACTTGATTGGAGTCCACCTGTGGTAAATTCAATTGATTGGATATGATTTGGAAGGGCACACACCTGTCTATATAAGGTCCCACAGTTGACAAGGCATGTCACAGCAAAAACCAAGCCATGAGGTCGAAGGAATTGTCCATAGAGCTCCGAGACAGGATTGTGTCGAGGCACAGATCTGGGGAAGGGTGGAAATGTCAGCAGCATTGAAGGTCCCCAAGAGCACAGTGGCATCCATCATTCTTAAATGGAAGAAGTTTGGAACCGCCAAGACTCTTCCTAGAGCTGACCGCCCGGCCAAACTGAGATATCGGGGAGAAGGGCCTGGGTCAGGTAGGTGACCAAGAACCCGATGGTCACTCTGTCAGAGCTCCAGAGTTCCTCTGTGGAGATGGGAGAACCTTCCAGAAAAACAACCATCTCTGCAGTACACCAATCAGGCCTTTATGGTAGAGTGGCCAAACGGAAGCCACTCCTCAGTAAAAAGCACATGACAGCCCGCTTGGAGATTGCCAAAAGGCACCTAAAGGACTCTCAGACCATGAGAAACAAGTTTCTCTGGTCTGATGACACCAATATTGAACTCTTTGGCCTGAATGCCAAGCGTCACGTCTGGAGGAAACCTGGCACTGTCCCTACGGTGAAGTATGGTGGTGGCAGCATCATGCTGTGAGGATGTTTTTCAGCGGCAGGAACTGGAAGACTAGTCAGGATTGAGGGAAAGATGAACGGAGCAAAGTACAGAGAGATCCTTGATGAACACCTGCTCCAGAGGGCTCAGGACTTCTGACTCAGGCGAAGGTTCACCTTCCAACAGGACAATGACCATAACCACACAGCCAAGACTTCGGGACAAGTCTCTGAATGTCCTTGAGTGGCCCAGCCAAAGCCCGGACTTGAACCCGATCTAACATCTCTGGAGAGACCTGAAAATAGCTGTGCAGTGATGCTCCCCATCCAACCTGACAGAGCTTGAGAGCATTTGCAGAGAAGAATTGGAGAAACTCCCCAAATACAGGTGTGCCCAGCTTGTAGCGCCATACCCAAGAAGACTCAAGGCTGTAATCGCTGCCACCAAAGTCCTGAGTAAAGGGTCTGAATACTTATGTAAATGTGATATTTTTTTTATTTCCCCCCCCCAAAAAATGTAAACCCTGTTTTTGCTTTGTCATTATGGGGTATTGTGTGTAGATTGATGAGGAAAAAATCTAATGTATTCCATTTTAGAATAAGGCTGTAATGTAACAAAATGTCGAAACAGTCGAGGGTTCTGAATACTTTCCGAATTAATGTATGTCATCTGCATATAATGAAATTTGGTGGTCTGTGTCCTCAACTGATATTTGCCCTATATCTTGGGATTGACATATTTTTTTTAGCTAAAGGCTCCAGTGATAGGGCAAATAGGAGACTGGATGCTGGACAGCCTTGACGAGTTTCCCATTTGATGGTGAACTGTGAGGAGCATTGATTGCCCGTCAAGAATATCGCAAAGGGGTTCCGATACATATTCATAAATATTTAGCCAAATACCATTCTTTTCACAGAATACCAGAGATGGTCAAATGCCTTCTCCGCATCAATTCGCTTGACTGCACAGGGGGATGGTATATTAGGAGCAATGTGCATTATACATAGGAGACGTCTCAGATTGTCTGACGCCAGTCTATGTTTGACAAAAACCTGTTTGATCAGGATTAACTATGTTGCGTAAATGGTTTCAAGACGTTTGGCTAGAACCTTTGCCTACATTTTCATGTCACTGTTAATAAGGGAGAGAGGCCTATGACTTGGATAGAGAGTTGCATCTTTACCTTTTTTATGTAACAGAGAGATAATTGCAGTATTAACATCACTATTGAAAATCCCATTTGAATAGATGTTTGTACCATTTCTAATAATATCGAGCCAAGTTCAGACCAAAAGGTTAAATAGAATTCCGGTGGGATTGCCATCCCATCCTGGGGATTTGCCTGAGTTCATGTCTTTCAATGCATCGTGCAGTTCATTGAGCATTATACTGTAGGTGCATTTAGAGTGTGTATCATCGGAGGAGAGTTGCGGTAAATTCAAGCCCTCGAAAAAGGGTCTCTTGCTTTCGGCTGTATTTTGTACTTCAGAACTGTATATTTTTTTTCATATCAATTTTTCCAATGTAAATTGATTGATGGTGAATCATGCAAGAGAACACACGTCAGACTGAATGGAAACAATGTCAGCAAGGCTATCATTATTGCGTAATTTACTAGCTAAGAGGAAGCTAGGTCTATTACCGTCCACATAATCAGTTTGTCTGACTCTGTGAATTAGAAATTCTGCTCTTAATCTGGGTAAGGAATTTAACTCGGATTTGATGATTAATAATCATCTTTCCTTCACGGCGGAAAAACTGTTCTGCGGTTGACGAGTTAGTATGGATAAAGTGAGACTGTTGAGACTTGTTCAAACCAGAAGCAAATGCTATTGTATTGTTTCTAATGAACCCTTCCATTGTCATTCACAGACTCTTTGATGAGGATAAATTCATGTAAATCAGACATGAATTGATTACAGAAATCCAATTTTTTTAAGAGAGTGAGATTACTTGTGGCATGATTTGTAGCATTGGTTATAGTTTGCATAAGTTTGCGTGATGATAAGACATAGACATACAGTATGCACAATTTCCACCTCTTGTACAAGATGCAATGACTGTGATGAAAGTAGTATGAAATCTATCTATCCTTGAAACTGATCTGTGCCTAGCTGAGTAAAAAGTATATTCTTTCAGTTGTGGATTATGCACTCTCCATATTGTATATCTACTAGTGAAAAATCAGAAACCATATTTTGCTACGCTATAGTGGCTATTGGTGCAGTACCCGATTTGTTAGATTTATCCATTGTCGGGTTTACGGTTGTACTCATGTCACCACCTAAGACTACATGGAAATCAGATATTCCAGCAAATATTATGTGTAGAGAAACAAAAAACGAATAATCGTAAGTATTGGGGGCATATGCAGAAACAAAAAATATATACAGTACCAGTCAAAAGTTTGGACACACCTACTCATTCAAGGGGTTTCTTTATTTTTTACTATTTTCTACATTGAAGAATAATAGTGAAGACATCAAACCTATGAAATAACACATATGGAATCAAGTAGTAACCAAAAAAGTGTTAAACAATTCTAAATATATTTTAGATTTTAGATTCTTCAAAGTAGCCACCCTTTGCCTTGATGACAGCTTTGCATACTCTTGGCATTTTCTCAACCAGCTTAATGAGGAATGCTTTTCCAAAAGTCTTGAAGGAGTTCGCACGTATGCTGAGCACTTGTTGGCTGATTTTCCTTCACTCTGCGGTCCAACTCATCCCAAACCGTCTCAATTGGGTTGAGGTCGGGTGATTGTGGAGGCCAGGTCATCTGATGCAGCACTCCATCACTCTCCTTCTTGGTCAAATAGACGATACACAGCCTGGAGGTGTGTTGGGTCATTGTCTTATTGAAAAACAAATGATAACCAGATGGGATGGCGTATCGCTGCAGAATGCTGTGGTATCCATGCTGGTGAAGTGTGCCTTGAATTCTAAATAAATCACTGACAGTGTCACCAGAAAAGCACCCCCACACCATCACACCTCCTCCCCCATGCTTCGTGGTGGGAAACATACATGTGGACATCATCCGTTCACCTACTCTGTGTCTCACAAAGACACGGCAGTTGGAACCATAAATCTCAAATTTGGACTCATCAGACCAAAGGACAGATTTCCACCTGTCAAATGTTAATTGCTCGTGTTTCTTGGCCCAAGCAAGTCACTTCTTCTTATTGGTGTCCTTTAGTAGTGCTTTCTTTGCAGCAATTCGACCATGAAGGCCTGGTTCACACAGTCTCCTCAGAACAGTTGATGTTGAACTATGTCTGTTACTTGAACTCTGTGAAGCTTTTATTTGGGCTGCAATCTGAGGTGCAGTTAACTCTAATGAACTTATACTCTGCAGCAGAGGTAACTCTGGGTCTTCCTTTTCTTGTGGCGGTCCTCATGAGAGCCAGTTTCATCATAGCGCTTGATGGTTTTTGCAACTGCACTTGAAGAAACATTAAAAGTTCTTGACATTTTCCGGATTGACTGACCTTCATGTCATAAAGTAATGATGGACTGTAATTTCCCTTAGCGTATTTGAGCTGTTCTTGCCATAATATGGACTTGGTCTTTAACCAAATAGTGCTATCTTCTGTATACCCCCCTACCTTGTCACAACACAACTGATTGGCTCAAACGCATTAAGAAGGAAAGAAATTCCACAAATTAACTTTTAACAAGGCACACCTGTTAATTAAAATACATTCCAGGTGACTACCTCATGAAGCCGGTTGAGAGAATGCCAAGAGTGTGCAAAGCTGTCATCAAGGCAATGCGTGGTTACTTTGAAGAATCTCAAATGTAAAATATATTTTGATTTGTTTAACACTTTTTTGGTTACTACATGATTCCATATGTGTTATTTCATAGTTTTGATGTCTTCACTATTATTCTACAATGTAGAAAATAGTAAAAATGTAGAAAAACCCTTGAATGAGTAGGTGTGTCCAAACTTTTGACTGGTACTGTACATTCCAGAAAACATTTCTTTCACATAGGCAATCCTCCCTTCTTGACCATTGAAACTTGAGATTACGGCGAAAAACAACAATTACCACTTTTGTTTTATTATTAACAGAAGAAAAGGCAGCCACCTTGAAGTTGTTGTTTTCTATTTTGCTTACATCATCCTTCCTTATATGAGTGTCCTGGAGCATGGCAATATTACATTTACATTTTAGTCATTTAGCAGACGCTCTTATCCAGAGCGATTTACAGTAGAGTGCAGAATATCTACTCCTTTCCTATTCATAATATCAAAACAAATAGTACGCTTTTTTTTCTCTTCTCATGCCCTATAAATTCCAAGAAAGCACAGTTAGCTTAACCATTAAACCTCTGGAAAATACTTTGTTGCAAATGTAATAATGAGTACAATCCCATTTGTAAGTAAATAAAAAGTATAGAATACAGAATAGAATACAGTATGTAAAAATAAAAAATAAACTACATTTCCCAAGAGTCCTCCCAGATCGCAACTCATATAAACCTCCCCCTTTCCCTCCCCTACCCTCCCACCAAAAAGTGAATACACGTGATTATATTGCATTTGTATTAGACTCGTAATATCTACAGCATTGGTTGATCTAATTACGAGACAATTTACCATATGTACTATTTTGTGTGTGTGTGTGTGTAGGGGTGCATGCGTGCGTGTGCATGCATATATATGTGTGTGAACGTGTTGTGTATTCAGTGGAGTACATTGTCCCTTAGAGCTAGTCAGTGGGCGACATCACATACACTCAAAGCATTAAACGAGAGCGACTGGCTATGAAGAGCAGAGGACACTGAGTCGGCACTTTCCGAGATGTCAAAAGATTGCTGACACATCATTGGCCGGGGGTGGACTTTCCAATCGCCCAATCCCATGATTAAGGGGAGTACATAAATATGCTTTACTCCCAGACTCAAGGAGGATGGATTGGGTGAAGATTTTTCCTAGTGGGGTTTTGAGTTATGTATTGCCCAGGTCACTCTTGGTTTTCATTTTGATGAGAAACTATAGCCTTAGGTTACCTAGCTGGCACAGTATTGGGCTATCATCCAGGCATGCGGACTCTCTTGGCCTAATTGCTACAGACTGATCACTAATGGTTCTGTATGGAGAAAACGAGGCAAACAAGCCATCTGCCATCAGTGATAATGTAGTAGGCCTGATGCAAATCAGAGGCCTTTGGATTAAATTGATCTGGTGTCTGGGAACCCCTGACAAAGATTCTCTCAGGTACAGTAAGAGTGTATGCTCTTTTAAATGCTTACACATAATCACATACAGGGGCATACATTTGGTATACAAAACATTAAGAACACCTGCTCGTTCCATGACATAGACTGACCAGGTGAATCCAGGTGAAAGCTATATGATCCCTTATTGATGTCACTTGTTTAATCCAGGGAGGAGACCGGTTATAGAATGATTTTGAAGCCTTGCGACAATTGAGACATGGGTCGTGTATGTGTGCCATTGAGAGGATGAATGGGCAAGACAAAAGATTTAAGTGCCTTTGAACAGGGCGTACCAGTGCCAGGCTCACCGGTTTGTGTCAAGAACTGCAACGCTGCTGAATTTTTCACCCACAACTGTTTCCTGTGTGTATCAAGAATGGTCCACCACCAAAAGGGCATCCAGCCAACTTGACACAACTGTGGGCAGCATTGGAGTCAACATGGGCCAGCATCCCTGTGGAACGCTTTCAACACCTTGTAGAGTTGATGACATGACAAATTTAAGCTGTTCTAAGGGTAAAAGGTTGGGGGTGCAACAAGGTGTTCCTAATGTTTGGTATACTCAGTGTATATTGGGGATTTCAGACATTTCGTAAAATACAACTCTGAAAGTAAGAACTAAATTCAGCACATCAGGTTTCCTGTCATTGTAAGGAAAAACCAGCAAAAAAATTTTTATTCTCCTCACCATCAAACAAAGTGGGGCTTTGATACTAGACACAGCTTCTAAATCAGGGTTAAGGGCTGACAGACAGTGCCACTCCGCCTCCTGTACCTCCTCAAACTGGCCTGGTCCCCAGATACAGGCCTGTGTTAGTGGTAGTGACAACAGGACCTTTGATATTTTTTGCATTATGCATTTAGCAGCACTGGAACAGGAATCCATTATTCAGACTGAGGTAGAGGCCATGATGCAATGCTTTAAAAACACAGCCATCCTTCATTCTTTCTTTCCTTCCTTCCTTCCTCATTTGAGGTAATCCCTGATCTAACGAAAATTGCTAGGTGTAAGCAATGGTTCTATCCCATGGCTTCCACCAACTCAACCGTATGATATCACTTATTTCTCAAGTGAGGGTGGAAGGATGTGGAGGGATGCAGAGGTAGGAGGCTGGTGGCTCTGTTCTGTTCAATGTCCTGGCTTGGAGTCGACTACTTCTAGTCTAACTGCACAGCAGGCATCAATATTGATCGGTGATGCCTGGCAAGAGGCCTGGATTGTCTGGCTAAAGCAAAACTTGATTTGTTTCAGGTCCACATAATGAAAAAAATGTATTTCACACAAGAAAATAAAGATGGGGAACCATTGTTATTGATTTAGTAATATTATAATATGGGTATAGGTATCACAGGAGGTTGGTGGCACCTTAATTGGGGAGGACAGACTTGTGGTAATGGCTGGAGCAAAAGGAGTAGGCTAGTATCAAATGCATGAAACACATAGTTTGATGCCATTCCATTTGCTCTGTTATGAGCTGTCCTCCCCTTTGTAGCCTCCACGGATAGGTATACCATGGGAACTTCCACAGGAACACACACACACACACACACACACACACACACACACACACACACACACACACACACACACACACACACACACACACACACACACACACACACAAACACAGGCAGGGAACCAGTACTTGTAAGGTGTGTTTAGAGATGGGAGGGGAGGCCATGCTTACATTCCAGGTGTTTTTTCTTGGGTGCTGTCTGCTCATGAGTGGTGGCTTTGCAGACAGCTCGAGCAACCTCCGATCCCGTCAAAGTGTATTGCGCCGCGGCAATGCGGTCCGTCAGCGTCTGCCCCGACATCTTCTCTCCGTGGCGTCCAACCTCACGAATCAAACGTCAAAAATGGTCCCCCCCAAAGCACAACCAGTCGTCGTATTCCAGGCTGCCCCTAAAAATCCACTGGGGAGGTGGATATCGGAAAAATACTCTCAGCCTAGATATGGGGAAATGCTGTAGGATAGTAGGCCCCTATCTGAGATCGGAAATTAAACGACAAGTTGAAAATGATGCTTGACATGGATAATGGCAAATACGGTTGCGTCGCGCTTTCCTCTCGAGTCCAATTTACCGATAGCCTATACCTTACTTAGGCCTGGCCCATGCTATATGAACTCGATTTGATAAATAAGATTGGTTTATAGGCTATCAGATGTGTAATTTATCCTGAATATGCAATACAACAAGGCAAAGGGAGAGATGAGGTCGATTTATTTTCTATGACACCTTCCCGTTGTAATTGTCTATAAACGGGTATTTGTTTTTTGCAATGTTTGATTTGTATAATTCTACATTAGTAATACGTGTTTTACAATGAAATATCCGTTCAATTACCTTTTGGCTATTCTATTCTAAAGTCCTTACTGTAACGGTATGGATGGTTGCCTCCTTATACAATGTTGGCTCGCTGTGGATGATGCTCAACGGACAAGGCGTCCTTCTCTCTTCCTGCGAAGGACTATAATCCTCGCCAAGGACCCCTGTTTTTCAGCCAACTCTTTTGCCTCTCAATTTATGGGCCATTAAATAACAGTGTCGTTCTTTCCCTCCATTGATCCCCTCGTTCACCGCCGACGATGCTTGAAATAGAGGTGGATGGCGGCGTTTCGGTGGACTTGCCTTGTTTGTTTCTTTATTTATTATCTCACTCCTCCCCCTCGTCTGATTCAGATGACACGTCATTTAAGAACCCAGTAGGCTAGTAGCAGCATCCCTATAAGCAGCATCCCTATACGCAGCGGGCAGCATCCACATGGCGAGTCTAGTTCTTAAAGGGTTAAAGGGGACCACAGAAGCCAACGATGCAACTGATCGGCAGATACGCACGAGTAACCAAAAGCTGATCTGGCCAGTACAGAAAAAGGATGTGGAAAGCTCCCTGACTCAACTGTATTATGTTACGCTGCTTATTATGCTTTCATATGTAATCCCCGTTGGAAGTCTGCCTTTTCCTCTGGATTCCCTGACAATAATTGTTTGTTCACAATGATATGTTTGCGCAACTATTGGTGATGATAGAGAAACCTTCAATTATTTATATTAGAACCATTTCAGCACCATTGCGCTATCCACATGTCCTGCCCAGTCTATGGGTCTCGAACCATTTCAGCATCATGGCGCTGTCCTCCATTGGTTTCGACCAAAGATGAAGAGGCGAAGAGAGAGGGTTTACTCCAGTGAAAATCTGTCCACAATAAGCAGACCAACTGCCTTCAGGGCTTTGGGAGGACTACCGTTGTTAGGGTGGAGACAAGACGATCTCGTCATTATATATACAGTTTAAGTCGGAAGTTCACATACACTGTAGCCAAATACATTTAAACTCAGTTTTTCACAATTCCTGACATTTCGTCCTAGTAAAAATTCCCTGTCTTAGGATCACCACTTTATTTTAAGAATGTGAAATGTCAGAATAATAGTAGAGAGAATGATTTATTTCAGATTTTATTTATTTCATCACATTCCCAGTGGGTCAGAAGTTTACATACACTCAAGTAGTATTTGGTAGCATTGCCTTTAAATTGTTTAACTTAGCTCAAGCGTTTCGGGTAGCCTTCCACAAGCGGTTGGGTGAAATTTCTCTCCCCCACTCTGCATAAATGGAAGTTAAAAATCCCTTTGTTACAACAGAGAGAGATTTTACAGTACTGTAACATCAAAAGGTTAGACATTGAAACAATATTTCTAATGTAAAGAAAGTGGTAAATGGTTCGTGGGGCTCTAAACAATAATCATGTCAAATAAGTTGCTGTTTTGTGATATAATTAAGGACGGTATAACCACATAACGGTAACTCTACAAATGCATACGTCCCAGTTATCAGACTTACATCTAAATGTTGTGGAACTTATATGATTCAATATGAAACTATTTGTGAGAAAATTAAATGTTATTTTTGCCTTCTAAATGAGGTAATACTGTAACATCAAAAGACTTTTGCCAAGTCAGTAACCACGCCCACATGAGCACAGACACCGTGGCAACGGGATGGAACCGCCCTCCAAGGCGAGTGCTTAAAAGGACTCGCTGAAGAATTAACATATTAGACCAGCGTGACCAACAGCGTGAGCTGAAAGTTACAAAATGGTTAGAAACTATGAAACTTTCAACAGAGAAGAAGAAAATCTCCACCAGACCAGACAGCGTGAAGCGGTGGCTACACGGCTGAGAAATGGTTTTAAACTAAAGACCAGCCAAAGTACAGCGCGAGCTGGATATGGCAAAAAGGTTTGAAACTACAATACCAGAAAATGGTAAGACCCTGTGAAACTCTTTCTCTCTCGAAGAAGAAGAAGAAGACTGCACAGGAACATTCAGTCTGCAGCTGTTTATGCACTGTTAGCCTAGGAAACTCGACCGAAGACGAGAGACAAAGAACAATTTCCTCTCACCACTATAGGTATCTCTAGGGTATCTATTCTAAACAAACAGAGTGAAGAATAAAGCCCACTGAACACCGCGTGGTACACCTTTGGAAGATATGTTCTAACAGACACTCCGAGACCAACCTACTACAACTACTAAGGACATGGTGACCTCTGGTGGACAACCAGAGACTTCGGATGAACTACTCTCCACAGATGGACAGGTTGATTTCACCAGAAAGAGACGACAAAGACATACAAGCGTAAATATGTACTTTGCATTTCGAAATCAGAACGAGCGGTTGTTAGGGTGCTAAATATCCACATTTACGATGAGAGTATTATTCAACTTCATGTTCGATAGTTGAATTCCTGTGTCTCCCCTCCTCCCGCTCTTTCTTCCCGCCCCCTTTCATTGTGTAACAAGCCGTCATATCGGGCTAGTCCACTAGGGACTTTTCATTGCATCATGTTAGTAACCAATATATAATCTATCCTGTGTGTGTGTGTTTATGTAATTCTGTGTGATTATTTAGTTAGTTAGTAAATAAATAATTAAGCCAATTTGTGTATCACTGATTCATCATGGTTCGAGCAGATTTGAAGTCAACAACATTCAGAATGAGACTGATGAGGTAATAATGATAATTCATGGATGATTGGTATAACGATATACACTGTCGTTCAAAGGTTTGGGTTCACAGACACCTCACAAGCCCTCAACTTCATTGAATAGTACCCGCAAAACACCAGCCTCAACGTCAACAGTGAAGAGGCGACTCCGGGATGACAGAGTTCCTCTGTCCACTGTCTGTGCTATTTTGCCCATCTTAATCTTTTTTGTTATTGGTCAGTCTGAGATATGGCTTTTTCTTAGCAACTCTTCATAGAAGGCCAGCATCCCGGAGTCAACTCTTCACTGTTGACGTAGAGACTGGTGTTTTGCTGGTACTATTTAATGAAGCTGCCAGTTGAGGACTTGTGAGGCGTCTGTTTCTCAAACTAGACACTCTAATGTACTTTTCCTCTTGCTCAGATGTGCACCGGGGCCTCCCAATCCTCTTTCTATTCTGGTTAGAGCCAGTTTGCGCTGTTCTGTGAAGGGAGTTGTACACAGCGTTATACAAGATCTTCAGTTCTTTGGCAATTCATTTCTCAGAACAAGAATTGACTGTCGAGTTTCAGAAGAAAGTCCTTTGTTTCTGGCCATTTTGAGCCTGTAATCGAACCCACAAATGCTGATGCTCCAGATACTTAACTCGTCTAAACAAGGCCAGTTTTATTGCTTCTTTAATCAGAACAACAGTTTCAGCTGTGGTAACATAATTGCAAAAGGGTTTTCTAATGATCAATTAGCCTTTTAAAATGATAAACTTGGATTAACTAACACAATGTGCCATTGGAACACAGGAGTGATGGTTGCTGATAATGGGCCTCTGTACGCCAATGTAGATATTCCATAAGAAATTAGCCGTTTCCAGCTACAATAGTCATTTACAACATTAACAATGTTGACACTGTATTTCTGATCAATTTTATGTTATTTTAATGGACAACAATTGAGCTTTTCTTTCAAAAACAAGGACATTTCTAAGTGACCGCAAACCTTTGAACGGTAGTGTATTTATATCTTTAGAGTTCATTCGGGAAATGGTAACTCATTAAACAAACTTTTTCCATGGTGCCCCAAGATTGCTAATGAGTTCATTGTTACATGATTAATTTAATCATCGTAATAAGTAAATATAGTTAATTGATTTGATAAAAAAATCATCATCTCAGTAATGGTACCAACGTCACGACAGCCTTTCTAGGGAGTTTTTCCTAGCCACCGTGCTTCTACATCTGCATTGCTTGCTGTTTGGGGTTTTAGGCTAGGTTTCTGTATAGTACTTTGTGACATCGGCTGATGTAAAAAGGGCTTTATAAATAAATTTGATCGATTGATTGAAGAAGCATCATCATGCTATGGGGATGTTTTTCAGTGGCAGTGACTGGGAGACTAGTCAGGATCGAAGCAAAGATGAATGGAGCAAAGTACAGAGATATCGATGAAAACCTGCTCCAGAGTACTCAGGACCTCAGACTGGGGCGAAGGTTTAGCTTGCAACAGGACAATGACCCTAAGCACACAGTCAAGACAACGCAGGAGTGGCTTCAGGACAAGTCTCTGAATGTCCTTGAGTGGCCCAGCCAGAGCCCGGACTTGAAGGAAGAATGGGAGAAACTCCCCGAATACAGGTGTGCCAAACTTTTAGCGTCACACCCAAGAAGACTCGAATCTGTAATCGCTGCCGAAGGTGCTTTAACAAAGTACTGAGTAAATGGTCTGAATAGTTATGTAAATGTGACATCAGTTTTATTAAAGATAATTAGCAAAAAAAAAAAGGCTTTGTCATTATGGAGTATTGATTAGGGGAAAAAACTATTTAGGCTGTAACCTAAAAACATGTGAAAAAAGTGAAGGGATCTGAATAGTTTCCAAAGGCACTGTATATATATAAAGAACAGCCAGGCCTCAGAGGCAGCACGGGACCAGGCTAAGATTGTCCACGAGGATGACTACTGCATTTCCATACATTAAGGCCCCTTTAGTATATGGTTATGTTCAACTGTGTACATAAAATGAAACAATCTTTACATTTTAATCTGCCAATCAAGAATGTTTCGGGCCTTCAATGTACAGTCGTGGCCAAAAGTTTTGAGAATGACACAAATACTAATTTTCACAAAGTTTGCTGCTTCAGTGTCTTGAGATATTTTTGTCAGATGTTACTATGAAATACTGCAGTATAATTACAAGCATTTCATAAGTGTCAAAGGCTTTTATTGACAATTACAAGAAGTTGATGCAGAGTCAATATTTGACCCTTCTTTTTCAAGACCTCTGCAATCCGCCCTGGCATGCTGTCAATTAACTTCTGGGCCACATCCTGACTGATGGCAGCCCATTGTTGCATAATCAATTCTTGGAGTTTGTCAGAATTTGTGGGTTTTTGTTTGTCCACCCGCCTCTTGAGGATTGACCACAAGTTCTCAATGGGATTAAGGTCTGGGGAATTTCCTGGCCATGGAACCAAAATATCGATGTTTTGTTCCCCGAGCCACTTAGTTATCACTTTTGCCTTATGGCAAGGTGCTCCATCATGCTGGAAAAGGCATTATTCGTCAACAAACTGTTCCTGGATGGTTGGGAGAAGTTGCTCTCGGAGGATGTGTTGGTACCATTCTTTATTCATGGCTGTGTTCTTAGGAAAAATTGTGAGTGAGCCCACTCCCTTGGCTGAGAAGCAACCCCACACATGAATGATCTCTGGATGCTTTACTGTTGCCATGACACAGGACTGATGGTAGCGCTCACCTTGTCTTCTCCAGACAAGCTTTTTTCCGGATGCCCCAAACAATCGGAAAGGGGATTCATCAGAGAAAATGACTTTACCCCAGCCCTCAGCAATCCAATCCCTGTACCTTTTGCAGAATATCAGTCTGTCCCTGATGTTTTTCCTGGCGAGAAGTGGCTTTTTTGCTGCACTTCTTGACACCAGGCCATCCTCTAAAAGTCTTCACTTCACGCACACCTGCCTGCTGCCATTCCTGAGCAAGCTCTGTACTGGTGGTGCCCCGATCTCGCAGGTGAATCAACTTTAGGAGACTGTCCTGGCACTTGCTGGACTTTCTTTGGCGCCCTGAAGCCTTCTTCACAACAATTGAACCGCTCTCCTTGAAGTTCTTGGTGATCCGACAAATGGTTGATTTAGGTGCAATCTTCCTGGCAGCAATATCCTTGCCTGTGAAGCCCTTTTTGTGCAAAGCAATGATGACTGCACGTATTTCCTTGCAGGTAACCATGATTGACAGAGGAAGAACAATGATTCCAAGCACCACCCTCATTTTTGAAGCTTCCAGTCTGTTATTCGAACTCAATCAGCATGACAGCGTGATCTCAAGCCTTGTCCTCGTCAACACTCACACCTGTGTTAACGAGAGAATCACTGAAATGATGTCAGCTGGTCTTTTTGTGGCAGGGCTGAAATGCAGTGGAAATTTTGGGGGGGATTCAGTTCATTTGCATGGCAAAGAGGGACTTTGCAATTCATCTGATCACTCTTCATAACATTCTGGAGTATATGCAAATTGCCATCATACAAACTGAGGCAGCAGACTTTGTGAAAATTAATATTTGTGTCATTCTCAACTTTTGGCCACGGCGGTACTTCCAATGCCTCAACATGGACAGTCATTACAGTAAACAGAAAAGTTGGGAGGGAAATGTTTGATAGACACAAATTCATGTTCAAGTCAGCCCTCTCTCTTGCCTAGCACCGTATGTATTGCCAGAAACTCTACCTCTCAACCACAGGAGAAACCACGAAAGCGCTAACTCTTTGTGAGGATGTTTTCATGCCTGAGGAAGACTTCCAAAAAGTCCTCCTGCTGCAAAACCTTGTAGAGGAATGTATTAGTCTTAATATACTAATTTCATTGTAATTTTGGTCTTTTTCAAATCTATCGAATATCATATTTCACAAAGTGGTGGATGTAACTAGCCAAAATGTGTGTCAACATTCTGGTTATTCATTCTATTAGTCATCCCCAACCCTATACATGAAATGATGCATACAAATGGCACACATCAGACTATTTATGTACAATATGAGAGAGAACATGTTAAAGGCCCAGTTTTTATATTGCCACACACTTTTGGTGTGAGAGCAGTTTGAAAAGACAGTGTGAAATATCAGCCTGTTTTGGTGGGATGGAGTTTTGGCCTGACTGGTGAATAGACCAATAAGAGAGTTCCAAACCTCTCCGCAAATAACAGCTAGCTTTCAGTTTCCCCCTCTCCACTTCCAGACAGTCCTAGCGAAATTCTTGCTTGAGAAATTGCTCTTTGCCAAGAAGCTATTACTATTTTTTTGACAATTTTAATTGAAAACAATCACAGTAAGGTACTTAATTGCTAAACAAAAATGTGATGTTGAGATAAAAACGACTGCACTGGACCTTTAAGTGCATTCCACTCTCTATGATGCTCAAACCATTTCAAAATAACTTGTCTGTCCATGGTGAGGGTGAGACCGAGACACACAGGGCATGTAGATCTCATGATAAGTCTTTAATTCAGTAAGTCACAACAATATAGAATTGCACAGCATCTTCACATTGTCCCAGAGAGGTCTTGCACAAACTGTCAGTCAGTCTTCACAGCTGCCCTGTATATACAAATAATTAAAAGCCTTTGAAAAGTAAAATACAGTCATTATAAATAGAAGAGAAAAAAATGTACAAACTTGATTAATTTTTAGTTCCCATGGTTTATGTCCCTAATATGTTCCCTTATATACAAGATGAGTTTAATTCACTAGTGTTTTTAATTTATTTATTTCCCTTCGGAAAATACCCTCTGTCCCTCGTGTTCACGTCTTGATAAGGCCCTCTAGAAAGTCTTTCTCCACCATCTCCTCAATGTTCTGCCGTGCCCGGCTCCAGAACACTTTTTGGCTCTCCAGCTTGCCCTCCGTGTTGGGGAAGGAGGGCCCAGAGTGGCTGGAGGCGGCATTGCGGCTGCTGGCCTTACTGTTGAACACCTGGCTGAGCAGGTTGAAGAAAGGGAGGAGCTGCTCCATACTGCGGATCATGTAGAGCGTCAGGGTGAGGTGGCCCGGTTCCCAGGACAGAGTACGCAGGGAACAGTCCTCCTCTGGGTTCTTCTATGGGATGGAAACAGATGACAGCAGAATGAGCAAAGAGCTGTGACTTTATATAGCTATGACTACACATATTAAACTCAGCAAAAAAAGAAACGGCCATTTTTCAGGACCCTGTCTTTCAAAGATAATTCGTAAAAATCCAAATAACTTCACAGATCTTCATTGTAAAAGGTTTAAACACTGTTTCCCATGCTTGTTCAATGAACAATAAACAATGAACATGCACCTGTGGAACGGTCGGTAAGACACTAACAGCTTACAGACGGTAGGCAATTAAGGTCACAGGTATGAAAATTGTGGACACTAAAAAGAGGTCTTTCTACTGACTAAAAAACACCAAAAGATATGTGTGAACATGCCTTATGCATGCTGCAAGGAGGCATGAGGACTGCAGATGTGGCCAGGGCAATAAATTGCAATGTCCGTACTGTGATACCTCTAAGACAGCGCTACAGGGAGACAGGACGGACAGCTGATCGTCCTCGCAGTGGCAAACCACGTGTAACAACACCTGCACAGGATCGGTACATCCGAACATCACACTTGCGGGACAGGTACAGGACCGCAACAACAACTGCCCAAGTTACTCCAGGAACGAACAATCCCTCCATCAGTGCTCAGACTGTCTACAATAGGCTGAGAGAGGCTGGACTGAGGGCTTGTAGGCCTGTTGTAAGGCAGGTCCTCACCAGACATCACTGGCAACAACGTCGCCTATGGGCACAAACCCACTGTCGCTGGACCAGACAGGACTGGCAAAAAGTGCTCTTCACTGACGAGTCGCGGTTTTGTCTCACCAGGGGTGATGGTCGGATTTGCGTTTATTGTCAAAGAAATGAGCGCTACACCGAGGCCTGTACTCTGGAGCGGGATCAATTTGGAGGTGGAGGGTCCATCATGGTCTGGGGCGGTGTGTCACAACATCATCGGACTGAGCTTGTTGTTATTGCAGGCAATCTCAATGCTGTGTGTTACAGGGAAGACATCCTCCTGATGTGTTACCCTTCCTGCAGGCTCATCCTGACATGACCCTCCAGCATGACAATGCCACCAGCCATACTGCTCGTTCTGTGCATGATTTCCTGCAAGACAGGAATGTCAGTGTTCTGCCATGTGCAGCGAAGAGCCCGGATCTCAATCCCATTGAGCACGTCTGGGACCTGTTGGATCGGAGGGTGAGGGCTAGGGCCATTCCCCCCAGAAATGTCAGTTAACTTGCAGGTGCCTTAGTGGAAGAGTGGGGTAACATCTCACAGCAATAACTGGCCAATCTGGTGCAGTCCATGAGGAGGAGATGCACTGCAGTACTTAATGCAGCTGGTGGCCACTGTTAGTCAAATGTCTGTGGAACATGTTATGTCTCAGTTGTTAAATCTTATGTTGATACAAATATTTACACATGTTAAGTTTGCTGAAAATAAACCTAGTAGACAGTGAGGACGTTTCTTTAAAAAAAAATATATGTACAGTTGAAGTCAGAAGTTTACATACACCTTAGCCAAATACATTTAAACTCAGTTTTTCACAATTCCTGACATTTAATCCTAGTAAAAAATCCCCGTCTTAGGTCAGTTAGGATCACAACTTTATTTTAAGAATGTGAAATGTCAGAAAAACAGTAGAGAGAGTGATGTATTTCAGCTTTTATTTCTTTCATCACATTCCCAGTGGGTCAGAAGTTTACATACACTCAAGTAGTATTTGATAGCATTGCCTTTAAATTGTTTATCTTGGGACAAACGTTTCGAGTAGCCTTCCACAAGCTTCCCACAATAAGTTGGGTGAATTTTGGCCCATTCCTCCTGACAAAGCTGGTGTAACTGAGTCAGGTTTGTAGGCCTCCTTGCCCGTGCATGCATTTTCAGTTCTGCCCACAAATTTTCTATAAGATTGAGGTCAGAGCTTTGTGATGGCCACTCAAATACCTTGCCTTTGTTGTCCTTAAGCCATTTTGCCACAACTTTGTAAGTATGCTTGTGGTCATTGTTCATTTGGAAGACCCTTTTGCGACCAAGCTTTAACTTCCTGACTGATGTCTTGAGATGTTGCTTCAGTATATCCACAATTTTCCATCCTCATGATGCCATCTATTTTGTGAAGTGCACCAGTCCCTCCTGCAGCAAAGCACCCCCACAACATGATGCTGCCACCCCTGTGCTTCACGGTTGGGATGGTGTTGTCGGCCTGCAATCTTCCCCATTCTTCCTCCAAACATAACGATGGTCATTGTGGCCAAACAGTTCTATTTTTGTTTCATCAGACCAGAGGACATTTCTCCAAAAAGTACGATCTTTCTCCCCCTGTGCAGTTGCAAACCGTAGTCTGGCTTTTTTATGGCGGTTTTGGAGCAGTGGCTTCTTCCTTGCTGAGCGGCCTTTCAGGTTATGTCGATATAGGACTTGTTTTACTGTATATGTATACACTTTTGTTCCTGTTTCCTCCAGCATCTTCACAAGGTCCTTAGCTGTTGTTCTGGGATTGATTTGCACTTTTCGCACCAAAGTACGCTCATCTCTAGGAGACAGAACGCATCTCCATCCGGAGTGGTATGACGGCTGCGTGGTCCCATGGTGTTTATACTTGCGTACTATTGGTTGTACAGATGAATGTGGTACCTTCAGGTGTTTGGAAATTGCTCCCAAGGATGAACCAGACTTGTGGAGGTCTACATTTTTTCCCCCATGAGGTCTAGGCTGATTTCTTTTGATTTTCCCATGATGTCAAGCAAAGAGGCACTGAGTTTGAAGGTAGGCCTTGAAATACATCCACAGGTACACCTCCAACTGACTCAGATGATGTCAATTAGACTATCACAAGCTTCTGAAGCCATGACATATTTTTCTGGAATTTTCCAAGCTGTTTAAAGGCCCAGTCAACTTAGTGTATGTAAACTTCTGACCCACTGGAATTGTGTTACAGTGAATTATAAATTAAATAATCTGTCTGTAAACAATTGTTGGACAAATTACTTGTGTCATGCACAAAGTAGATGTCCTAACCGACTTGCCAAAACTATAGTTGGTTAACAAGAAATTTGTGGAGTGGTTGAAAAACAAGTTTTAATGACTCCAACCTAAGTGTATGTAAACTTCTGACTTCAACTCTATGTGCTTTGTTGGTGTGCCATTATCTGACTGGATTGTCTGCCAGAATTTTTATTTTTTCCCAAATTAGGTACAAAACTGGAACACAGCTGACATTTACATTTCACAAGTTTCATTTTTGTTGTCACGTGGGGAAAGCGCCCTAGCGCTCTGATTGGCTCAAGGGTTTAAAGCTAGCCCTGAAGCTCATCCAAAATTCTACATGTTGAATCGTGAAAGACTGCCATCACTTTGGACCACCCGGCAGGTGGCCCATGGAACACACCGCAGGGACTGCAGCTGATGTTCGCCCACTGATGGCCTCCGGAAAAGATTTTCAGCCTGCTGTGTCCAGACTGCTACACTACTGGCCTTAGGGGTACACTAAGTTGTCCCAAATGTTGGTAATAGCTAAAGTTACCATGGTCATTGCGAATGGTCACATTTACTAATGTGTGTATGTCCAGCCTTGCATTATGTTGCTCTGAAGGTAGACCAGAGCAGTTACCTTGGCTCGTTTCCTCAGCAGCTTGGCTAGTCGGACAACGTAAGGCTTGAACTCTCTCTGGTGGGTCCCCTGTCGTCTCACCTCCAGGCCCGAGTCATCAGATGCCTCGGGGATAAAGGCCCAGCGGTACCTGGGAAAGAACGCAACCAATGCCCAAATATTACACACACATAAATGTTTTCACACCTCTGAGCAAAACACACACAATTTATGACGGAAAGGACAAAGTGACAGGAAAATATATGAGCCATCACTGAATGATTTCGTTCGGTACGATAGTGTGAAAAGGCTTGAGGACCTCTTTGGGTAAAAGTGACGCAACATACTTTCATGTGTTTTGAAACACAATCTGTGCTTAAACCTTTTATACCTTCCAAAACATCTAAAGGAAAGAGTGCAGTGTGCACTACAGTCTTCAGATAAATGTACTGTATGTGAGTGTATGAATCCAGGCAGGAGTAGTGGGTTAGTACACACATCTGGAACTGGGGCAGGCTCTCTGATGGCAGGGCCAGGGCCAGGTCCAGCAGTTTGCAGGCAGACAGGTAGAGGTTGAGCCAGCGCTGGCTGTTATAGGAGGTGGAGAAACCGTTCCCTCCAGAGTAGGTGGTCTCCAGGCCAGCCACCGATGGACCCGACGTCCTACAGGTCAAACCCAGATGGAAACATGACCCAACGCATACACACAGCATAGACTCAGATGGAACGGACCAGTTCCCCAGACAGATTAAACCTAGCACTGGACTCAAATGCACTTTCAACGGAGAATCTCCATTGAACATGATTTTAAATTCAGGTCTACTCTTAATCTGTGTCCAGGAAACCAGCCCTACAAAGTCACCCAGGTTGAAGATACACATTGGCGGCGGAAGTTCCCCCACCGTACAATCTAAAGTGCGTTGAGCACCTGAAACTCAATCAATCCAACATCATCAAGTCACATATCTACGGCAGGAAAAACACACATTCTCTCAGTGTCATGTATTAATCCATGTCCACTCCCATTTGGTGGATTGACAGTTACCTTGACATGTCCTCGTCTGCAGTAAGCTCCTGCTCCATGAGTAAAAAGACCTGAACCTGAGAGGGAGGAAATACATAGGTAAGTAAATAGGAGAAGAGCCACACACTGTTAGGGTTATATATATATATAACAATCTATTATCTTGGCCGACGATCTATAGTACAGTAGTTTGAGACAAAGGGGATGACAGCCACGACTCAGTAATCGGAAAAGTATTGTAAGAACAAGTGGGGCTTACTTATCCAATCAAGACACCCATTACTTTACTTAAAAAGCCGACGTTGATTCTAGGAAATTCTATCGCAGGACAAACAAACGCAGAGGTGTTTGGGGCTTGGCGTAGGCCGTTCATCAGGCTGTTCATCGGCAGTTGTCGCTTGTGTCTGACTAAGTGCGTCCGTTTTTGTTGTTGTTGCGGCGTGTGTTTGTAGCGTGCTCTAGCGTCTCTCACCAGTTCGGTGATCATGGTGGGCCACAGTGAGGTGAGGTGTTGAGGAGACATGCGCAGCAGTAGAACTCGGAAGAACAAGAACACCTGGGCATGGAGGATGGGCACCTGGGGCAGACGCAGACTCTCCACCAGCCGCTCTGACGGGGGAAACACACACACTCGTATAAGTCAATACGCCATCCGCTGTGTGCGTGTGTAAATATTTGAAAACAGAAGGATGTGTGCGTTTGTGTCTTAGTAGTGTGTGTGTGTTTGTAAGCGGGGGAGGGGTGTGTGTTTGTGTGCGTGCCTGTCTGCATGTGCGTGTGTGTGTGTGTTTACCCTGTATGTCAGGCAGGTATTTCTGGTACTGGTCCACCTCGCTGCTGTAGATGGTGAAGGCCAGGCGTTTGAGCAGCATGGCTCTCTGCTCCAGCTCTGCGTCTCGGTTAGAGAACAGATTCAGAGAGCTGCTCTGAGCCACCGCCACACGAGCTGCAGACACACACACGCCTTAACTACCATACTATAACAGTTATATGAAATCGACCCATATATTTACCTGGAAAACCTCACATACAACTATACACAGAAATGATATGCACACAGAAATTCTCAATTAGAAGAATCAGGCTACTAATTACACGTACTCATAAGATCTCTAAACGTGGTCTTGTCGTGAGTCATAAGATGATCAACGATGGCTCTCCAACTGGAAAATGCAGGAGAGGATGTCAGGTAGAATCCTATCATATGAAGCACATATAACAAGAATACACAACCCCCCCGTCCCCTCCCCCACGCACTCGACAATTCTCAACTCACTGGCTGACACAGGAGGAATCCATCTGGAAAAAAGTGTGGTCCATGAAGAGGTCGAAGGCTTCTTTCTTCCAGGCCCGCCGGGTGTACTGGTACCCGCTCAGACTGCTCAGCAGCTGGATACACGCCCGGTAGCTGGGGGCGTTGTGGGCACTGCCAAGGAAGAGGGCCCAGAGACACAGTGCACATTACAGATAGGACCCAGACATGACTAGACCAGGAAATACTGGGCCCTAGTTATACTGCTTGGGAGTGTTTCCTAGGCAGATCCCATGGGCATGTGGAGTGGAGTGTATTGGCTGGTCCATCCCTACCTGTGGTTGCGGAGGTAGGGCACGACATAGTGCATAATGTTCACCAGTAAGGGGATCACCCTCTCCTTCTCATCACTGTAGAACACCATGTCTAGGAGATGGGCCAGCACCTGACAACACACAACCACTACTCTCAATACTCGGCACTATTCAGATAGGATACATGGCAACAGCGTACTACACTAAAAAGTACTATAAAACCTTGCATGTTGCGATATTGCTTTAAAAGATACACCCTTGCACTACAGCAGACATAAACCAAACCAATAAACACTCACGCACTGCAATGAGTAAACAGGTCACATGAGAGTGACATAAGCCTAAACAACGGGAAGAGCGGGAGGTCTGGTTATAACACTAAAGCAAGAGAGGCACCGTTGGTGCCTCCGGTTTATATTTGGCTTCACCAGCGACAGTGTCCAAGGAAGGATTTATTGCTTTGCTAATAGTGATTGAGGTTGGGCCTGGGGGAGGGAGAGCTGATCGTAAATCAGCTGAGTGTGTGGGTCCTAATAGCAGAAGCAAGGCTGTTGGCAGCCGTGAGTGGAGAGGACGCACGGATGGACGGACACACCCCGACAGACAAGACGGCCAGACAGAGTGCTTGGTGTTTTACCTCCGCTAGCAGTGTGAGGGCGTGAACGCTGTACACAGATGGAGTGAAGCTGGATGCCTCCATCACTGTGAGCCTTAGATCTGAAACACACACACACACCGTTAGTGACACATCATACGCAGCACAGACACACATGCAGACGCGCGCTGTACGTGAGCACAATCAAATAGCCACACTAACATAACCTTCCATTTTCAATGCATTCCCAATACATTGGGTCATTCTAAGTGGTATGACAGGGTGGATATTGAAACACAGCCATACATTCAGTCACACAAGAAACACATCTAAAATCGGCACATTCCCAATTAAGGTTGTGTTTCATTAGGGACCAAACGGAAGAAAAAGGACTGAAACAACAGGGAGAGACTACCCTGGACTTGTCCAATAAGAATTTGGTGCCCCAATGAACACGAAGCTGACATATTGTACACAACTAGCACAGACAGCCAGGGTCCTCTCATCGCTCCTACCCTCTACGTCTTGCTCCAGGCTGGTCCCGTCCACCATGATCTGTGGCGACGCCTTGACCTCCAGGTTCCTCCTCAACCAGGTGGTCTGTTCCAGAGAGGAGCCTGCGATGGTTCCGATGGCCTCCACCACCTTGTGGGTCACATCCTGCACGCACACACGGACAGACAGTGAATAATCATACTGGCTTCATTACAATACCCATACTGCCATACCACCTAAATAAAACGCATGCCCAATACATTGCTTCAATCTAATTGGTATGCTGGGGTATAAATAATGGAACGTAACTCTTGAATTGAATTTATTTGGGTAAAAACATGTTCAGCAATATGTACATTGTATTCCCGGAGGATAGCTCTTAAAAGTATTATTCTCGATGGGGCTTACCTCGATGAATATTATCTTGTATTTTCTAGGAGATAAGAATTGTGAATTATGTCATCTTTAAGATAAAATAATAGTGAATCCTTTTGCATGGGACTGAGGCTTACCTGCAGCTCCCGCTGGTCCTTCTTGCTCTCCAGGTTCGGGTTCTTGAGGATGAACTCATTCAGAACTCTGGGGAAGAGACAGACGGATAGGTTAGTCTGGTGGCTGCGTATGTACAGGGTAGATAAGGGGACGGGAGTGATGGTGGAAGTGAGAGAGGGCAGAGTCTCAGAGAGTGTTGTAAAGCGCAGTTATAGGAAGGAATCCCAGAGCTCTCCCCGTTTGTGGTTGTAGCTTCCAAACAACAGGCTCACAACGTCACGTTGGATATTCGAGTATCCGGCACAGTGTCAAAGCTAGCTTGCAAGATTCTCCCTCCTCCGACAATTAGCTAATTATAAACTGGGTGGTTCGAGCCCTGAATGCTGATTGGCTGACAGCTGTGGTATA
Organism: Salvelinus fontinalis; assembly: GCF_029448725.1. Lineage (NCBI taxonomy): Eukaryota > Metazoa > Chordata > Actinopteri > Salmoniformes > Salmonidae > Salvelinus > Salvelinus fontinalis. Next base: position 31,596,244 of record NC_074702.1, on the reverse strand, counting down.
TCAGGTGCTCTAATTACTTTAGTAAGCAGATTATAATAGTAATAAGGCACCTGGGGATTTGTGGTATATGGCCAATATACCACGGCTAAGGGGTGTGTCCAGGCACTCCGCGTTGCATGGTGCGTAAGAACACCCCTTAGCCGTGGTATATTGGCCATATACCACACCTCCTCGGGCCTTATTGCTTGAATGTATCCTTGTGTCTTCTTCCCCTTATTGAAATTGACTGGTCTTCGGTAGTGCCTGGTATAATTTGTATTTATTTTAGTTAACTAGGCAAGTCAGTTAAGAACAAATTCTTATTTACAATGACTGCCTACCCCGGCCAAACCCGGACGACACTGGGCCAATTGTGTGGCGCCCTATGGGACTCCCAATCACGGCCGGATGTGATACAGCCTGGATTCGAACCAAGGACAGTAGTGATGCCTCTTGCACTGAGATGCAGTGCTTTAGATCGCTGCGCCACCCGGGAGCTGGTGTGTGTGTGTGTGTGTGTGTGTGTGTGTGTGTGTGTGTGTGTGTGTGTGTGTGTGTGTGTGTGTGTGTGTGTGTGTGTGTGTGTGTGTGTGTGTGTGTGTGTGCGTTCTAACCCCAGTATGAGGAACTGTCCAGGAGCAGGCAGTCCCAGCTGTACCGAGTCCTTCAACAGGGCCAGCAGAGATGGCCAACTGTCCACCAGACTGGACACAGGGATCCTACATAGACAGACAAGCAGGATACAGTCACAAACAATGTTCTAATGATGGGTCAAGTACTAATTTAAGTCAGATACCTTGACAAACAGTTTAGTAACAACAATAATAGTAACGCTACAGAACTCAATGAATTGGACTATCAAAGTAACAAAATTCAGGGGTTTCATCTGAAATTAAATCAATTTTATTCTACACTTGACGTACAAAAATGTCAAACTGAACATGACTATCATGACTAATGTCAAACTGAATTGGACTATCAAAGTAACGAAATTCAGGGGTTTTATCCGAAATGAAATCAATTTTATTCTACACTTGACGTACAAAAATGTCAAACTGAACATGGCATCACATGAACTAAACTACAAAAGAGGGAAAACTCAAACTAATCGACTGTCTGAGGATTCACATGGATTTCCATCGCCAACATCTCATATATTTGCTACCTCTGCTCAACACACTCGACAGACAGGTGGAGGAGGTCTGTTGGGTCTCACCTCTGAACGTAGGCATAGAAGAACTGCAGCATGCACACCTCCAGAGACAGATGCTTCTACGGTGAGAAAGAGGGAAGACGAGTGAGAGAGAGGGTTGAGGAAGAGGTGACACTGGACTGAATTACATTTCATTTGAACACAATGAGGTCGTGGCAGGGAAGCTGCCAGTTTACTTTGATATACTGTGACAATAACATGGTATCTGTCCAATCAAATCAAAATGGTCACATACACACGGTGAGCAGATGTTAATGCGAATGTGGCGAAATGCTCGTGCTTCTAGTTCCGACAGTGCAGTGATATCTAACAAGTCATCTAACAATTCCCCAACTACCTAATACACACAAATCTAAAGGGGTGAATGAGAATATGTACATATAAGTATATGGATGAGCAATAGCCGAGCGGCATAGGCAAGATGCAGTAGATGGTATAAAATACAGTATATACATGTGATATGAGTAATGCAACATATGTCAACATTATTAAAGTTGCATTATTTAGAGTGGCATTGTTTAAAGTGACTAGTGATCCATTTATGAAAGTGTCCAGTGATTGGGTCTCAATGTAGGCAGCAGCCTCTCTGAGTTAGTGATTGCTGTTTAGCAGTCTGACGGCCTTGAGATATAAGCTGCTTTTAAATCTCTCGGTCCCAGCTTAATAGTAACATGCAATAGTAACAGAGGACCTGCATTAGGGTGAATTAGGACTAACGCAAGCAGGAGGCTAGGAGTCGTGCAACTTTGTATATAGTCATAAACTCTAACAAGGTTAGCGTAGCACAGTGTGTTCTAAGGGTATGTATTGGGATAACGAATATGCGTTGTTTCAATGGTAAAACAGAGCATGTCAGTTTAGATTCCAGGCTATTGGGAGACCGCAGCACCAACCTTCTCTTTGGCGATGGCCGGCGGCTGCTTCAGGACCTCTTTGACCGTCTGCATCACGGTCTCGGTCCGCATGGCGCTGACCGAACGTACCAGCTCCACCAGCAACAGCTGCTCCTCACTGGCAGCGGGGATCACCTACACACACACACGTGCGCGAACATGGACACAGACAGGGTAAGAGACCTCTGTGCACTGCCATTAACCACACTAATAACACAAACCATGTCGATTTCTGGAGCTCACCTTGTAAGCGGCAGAGGTCTTGACCTGCTTCCTCTCGTTCCACACGTAGGCGATAGCTGCCATGAAGTGGGCTCCGTGGTTCATGGAGATGGGGCCTAGCAGCTCCAGGATCTGCTGACGCAAGTTCTGAGGAGAAAGAGGAAAGATTGAGCGCTCTATGCAGTGTCAGAAATAATACCAGGCTGACGGGCAGTGGACGGTCCATCCTCCTTCAACAATGTTATGGTCCTGGGGAAACCCACATGTTGTGCAAGCTTTTGTTCCAGTCCAGTGCTAATGATTCCTTAGTCGAATCCTCAAATCAGGAGTACTGGGCTGAAACAAAAGCCTGCACAGACTGTAGGGTGCCCAGGAGAAGGATAGTTACGAGCTAGTAGCATAAGCATTATGCTGCATCCACTATAACACCTGCTAAACTGGGTACACTACCAAAAAAAGGTAGATTTGATTATATTGAAGAACACTGATCTAGGTATCACCTACAGGCACTCTCTTCACAGTATCGTGTCGACCCAGACTGAACTGCGCTGGCTATTATCACATTATCCATTTCAGCCCAGTTCCAGCAACTATGGATGGATGAGTAACCAGAGCAGCTCAGTACAGCTTGGTTTGGCTGGCCTGAGTACGATTCAGTACTGTGAAAAGGCTTAGGGTCAGGGTGTAGATGCAGTACCTTGGTGGATCCCAGGTTGATGTTGGAAGTGGATGCAGCGGAGGCGGCGGCTGGCCGGTCACAGCTGTCGGCCTGGTACAGGACGCTCCACAGCAGGGTGACGGAGGACATGATGGTGTGGAGGATGGACAGGATCCCTGAGCGAGCCTCCGCCAGGTGCTTCTGGTCCACACTCACCTGCAGCTGAGAGGAGAGATAGGGACGTGGAGATACAGTCGCTAGTGAAAGTCTGCACACCCCTTGCACGCCTTAAAATGACATCTGAAAAGGGATTACATTATAGTTTTCCCCCCTACCAACATACACAACCTGCTCCACATTTTCAAAGTTAAAGAAACATTATTGAAACATTAATAAATAAATAAAAAATGTAAAGGGAAGATGTATTGATGGCGTATGTCCTCACACCCCAGAGTTTACATTTGGTGGAAACACCATTGGCAGCCATTTTTTTGGGTGTAATTGCTCAAACTCAGTAAATGTGGATGAGAGACATTGATGGATAGAAATATTCAAACCGTGTCTCTACATTTCCAAGCAAATTTCCAAGTCAGGACTGAGACTGGACTATTCAGGAACACTCTTGGAAAGCCATTCTGGTGTGTCTTCAGCATTAAAGCTTGTGTAATTGTCACACTGACAAATAAAACTCTATCCCAGGGTTCGGTTTTCAGAAAACTACATTGGGTTTCCCTCTCATTTTTTACCTGACAAACTCACAAGTCCCTGCCGGTGACAAGCATACCCATAACTTGATGCTGCTACTACAATAGCCATGATAATAGCAATCACGGTTTGAATATTGCTGTCCATCAATGACTCCCAACCAAATATACTGAGCTTGAGCAATTTTGACAATAACAATGGATATATGTTGCCCTAAGTGCAAAGTTGGTCAAATCTTATTCAGAATGATTTACAGCTGTAATGGCTGCCAAAGGTGCTTCCACCAAGTATTAACTCTGCAGTGTGAAGACATACAACATGCAATCAAGACATCGTATTTTTGTATTTATTAATTTGGGAAAATGTCCTATAATTTTCATTCACTTTGAAAATGCTGTAGCAGGTTGTGTAGATCTGTACGGAAAATATCATCCTCTTTAGATACAATTTTAAGGCAGCGAAATGTGAAGACTGTGCAAGCAGTGTGCAGACTTTCACTAGGCACTGTCAGCACGCGCAAATCCTGTGACAGACAGAGTAAAACACATACTCATACACAAATACACAAAGGATAGCAGGCAGTGATGTAAAAGAACAAGCACACGTAGCTCTCTGAGAAGATGTAGGGAGGAATGAGTCATCAGAGTGCGTGCATGCATTGAAGGAGGTCTATCGACGTGTAAATAAGTGACATTGGCATTAAATCAATGCCGATATGACATGTCTGTCTACTTGGCAGTGCAGCGTGGCTGACTAGCGCCCTCACCTGGTGATACTGGGAGGATGGGTCCAGTAGACAGTAGTGGATGATGGCTGTCACTCCTTCCAGTACTGTTAGAATCAAATCTGGGGGGATGCACAGGGCCATCCACTGAGGTCTGGAAGAGGGATAGTGGGGAAAGTCTAAATTAATAGTCACCATTTGGTATAAAAAAAACTATTTTGCCATAAACAATTCATGTTGTCATAGAATATACAGTCACAATGTAGAATCTACAAAGGCATTAGTCAAAGGTGGGTAATTTGAGGCAACTGCTGGTCAAGAGAGCCATCTTGTGGCAGCATCACTCATCTAATTTCTTACAAACATTCCCTCAGCTACAAAGCAGCTGTAAATCTAAATCTACTTGCCATGGATATGTACTTAAATTCCTCCTCAAACAAATATTTCACTTCACTAGCTAGGTTCATCCAATTGGCGACAGATTTTCAGGCGAACACTCAAAAATCTGCATAAAAGAATATGCGTATTTTCCCACCAAACTGACTTGCTGTGGATAAAAATGCAGGAATGATGAAGTAGAGCGCATAAAAAGGTACATTTTTTTCATCTTAAAGGGATGGTTTGAGATTTTGCAAATTAAGCCGTTTATCTACTTCCCCAGAGCCAGATGAACTCGAGGATACCATTTTTATGTCGCCGTTTGCAGTTGGAAGGAAGTTGCTAACTAGCGCTAGCGCAATGACTGGAAGTCTATGGGAACAGCAAGCATGCCAGGTGTTCCTGTAGACCTCAAGTCATTGCGCTAACGCTAGTTAGCATTGGCTCACAAAACTACCTCTAACTTCCTTCATACTGGATGCAGAGACAGACGTAAAAATGGTATCCACGACTTTATCTGATTTCGGGGAAATAGATAAAGGGCTTCATTGCCACTATCCCTTTAAATGTTCAAGTACCGAATAGAAATATACAGTTCAATGTGTCATCGTCTCATTTTCAACCGTACCGATGGTTTTGTCACAAAAACGGTTGCGTTAAATAGCAAATGTGCCCACTATGGTCTTGGCACATGCGCCGTAGACAACAGTTTGCAGATGCCTATATGATGACATTATTATGGAGATCATTTATATTTGTCAAATGGCAGCCAAGCATCGATTATCATGTCACCAGAATAAGACCGTTGATATTTATTGTAAAGGCTCACCAAACTCGTCACCGTGCACTTTCACAACCTTTTGAAGTTCATCATAACTGATTTCATCTGTAGACTAATAAACTGCATGCTTTCTCCGAGTCGTAGTGGGAGGACCACACAAAATACCATTGCGTGACTCAAAGTTTACTTTGGTTATTATATCAAATATTTGCGCATATAAATCCACATTTTACTGACACAAAAAGGTCCCACCATGTCGAATCAACAAACTGTCCCCCGACAGTAATGAAATTGTGCCAACATTTCCTGTTTCCATTAGCCCGGTCGTAAGTTCAGGTAATTCATGAAATGGTTGGATGGAAACCTGGTTACTGACAATCTGCTTGCAATTGCCTTCACACCATATCCTGGAACAACAATTTTTCCACTTTTACATTTCAGTTATTTATCAGACATTTTAATCCAGAGTGACTTACAATCAGTGCATTCAACTTAAGTAGGTCGACCTAAAACACACACCAACCCTTCAATACTGCCACTATCCCATCGTCCTGTGGACGACAAAGGTAGCAGTGGTGTGGTTTTATAATGGCTAACCAGTAGTGATGGATGGATGGTTGGATATGGATGTCTCAGCATCATTTCAAATGCCTAGCTCATTTGGGCCTATAATAAACTATCCTATAGCAGTTACCTGGTGTCTGTGATGGCGGTCTCATAGCGGTACTGCTGAATGAGGTTATCCAGGTTCCTACAGAGCTGCAGTGTGACCGAGGCCACCACCCTGCGCAGTACCTTGCCCATGTAGGGCAGCGTGGCCGTGATCAGGCCGATCCACTGCGGGTGCATCTTACACGCGTGGTGCTGGTGCAGCGCCCGGATCACCGCACACAGGAACATGCCCTGCGCCGTGATAGGCTGCCCGTGAAGGTACTGCAGCGACGTCATTGGCTGCTGTGGGTTCATGTGCTCCACCTCGACGCCCAGCAGTTCGAAGCCCGACCCTGCCCCGCTACCCGTCCCCAACGTTACACCCCCTAATATTACACCCCCCGGGACGACCACGGGCCCCCCGTCGCCGCCCTCCTCGGCGGGCACTAGGACCCTGTGTTCCAGCACCACCAGGCTCTGGAGAAGCCTCAGCAGCTGGGACTGAACGGCGCTGCAGCCGTCCATCTGATCTTCTGAGAGGTTGATGACGCTGTCCTCTGAGAGACCCTCCTCCTGGGAGGCCACGTTGACGCCGGCCGCCCGCTGCTCGTGCCACTTCTGGGCCGAGAAGATGGAGGAGAGCAGGCAGTGGAGCACCACCTTCTGGACCTTACACTTGGACAGCACGTCGCTGATGAAGCTGGCGAAGCCTTTGGCCGAGCCGCCGGTCACCTTGGACAGCTCGCTGAAGAGGAGGGTGAGGACCTCCAAGCTGGTCAGCTGCATGGCCCGGTTGCCCGCCAGGTCGGTGGCGGCCGTGCCCACGTGGGCAGAGTAGTAGGAGCGCAGGAAGTAGAGGCAGAGGGAGATGATGATCTCTAGGAACATGGCGCTGCGGAACGAGTGGGAGTGGCTGTCCTGGGAGATGGGGCAGTAGAAGTCCTTACCTGCGAGGAGAAGGAGATTGAACATCACATTATTTTACATTCGAATAATAAGAAAACTTTGGTTTTTAGGGTCTTTGTGTACATTTTACTTAGAATCAGCGTAATGTGTTACACCTCCGGCATACATTTGACCCGTTTAGTTCATTTGTGCTTAACTGTCTTTATCTGTGTTTTTATGCATAAAAAAAAAATATATGACTTGCCCATGACGGAGACGCGGTGGCGTGCCAGCAGGTTCTGCAGCAGTGACAGCTGGGGTGTGTAGGTGTTGTTGATGCTGGTGGTGGAGATGGCGTCCACGAAGTCCGATGGCGCCGCCCGCAGCATGGCGGCGATGGCCGAAAGGGCGTGCAGCGTGCGAGATGAGTCGTACAGCTGCAGGTAGAGCAGCACGTGCTGGTAGAGAGGGTGGATGTTGAACCGAGGCGGCGAGACGGAAGCTCTACGCCCCACTCTCCCGTTGGGACCATTGTCCCCGCTCACGTCTCCGCCCCCACTGGGCGAGCCAGTGTCACTCTCGATCTCGGACACCTCACCTTCTCCGCAGCTGTACCAGTTCTCCAGATCCAGGCTGTCTCCGAAGAAGATGCTGGGCGGCCGGAGCTTCTCGGCCTGCAGGGCCTTCCTCTGCCTCTCCTCCTCCTTCCTCTTGCTCTTCTTCACCTTGGGCTTGGCGCCGGGGGACTTGTCTTGCAGACGCTCCATGATCTTACCCTTGAGGCTGAGCTGGGTGCTGCTGTGGGAGCGCTTACGGGCCCGCAGGTCCACAACATCCAAACGAAGGCTCGGGTCGTGAGGGGTGGCCGGGCCCGAGCTGTCCGGTAGGGTCACGATGGAGGGGGACGAGCTGTGGCGAGTGATGCCCTCGTGGTGCCTCTCCCCCTCCTCCCCTGTCTGGACCGGAGGGGTGACATGGAAGAACCCCAGGGTGCCACCCGCTAACATCTCGAGGCGGTGAGAGGGGGCGTGGGGGCCCGAATCGAGCCGAAGACCGGTCGGCGTATCTGACGAGGAGCTATCGGAGTCCGTCTGCGCCCACGCTTCAGGGGGGGACGGCGTTTCAGGTGGCCCCGCCTCCTCTCCCATACCCACCACCCTGTCTATCAACTCATTTAACACTGACAACACAGCCTCTTCTAGTGAATCCTCCTCATCAGGAACGATACTGTCTGACTCTATAAGGACAGGGACTTGGTCGGAACCACATCCGTTCACTGTGCTGCAGGTGCCGTCTGGCTCCTCGAAGCTGCCATTGTCTATGGAGGAGGAGTGCGAGCCGCTGGACTCAGAGCAATGGTGGTGGGGTTCCCCCTGCTGGTCAGGAGGATGGCAGTCACCGCTCAGCACCAGGTTCTCACTGCTCAGGCTGAGCAGGGACAGGCTGTCACTCAGAGGGTTGACTGTCAGACAGAAGGGCTCCATGTCGCCCAATGGCAGCTCTCTGAGCCCTGACTTCAGAGAGTCCCCTGGCATCTGGCTGAAGTCTGAGAGAAGAAGATGTGACATACTGTTTATGCAAATAAATTAGAGAGTCGAAATGAACCTTGAACTAGATTCACTCCGAACCAACGTTCACCAAACGACACTGATCCTTTAAAGCTATAGACTTTTCTTCCAGCCCAACATTAAACAATCATGAGATGAGTGTTGAATCTATTAGTGCTGGGCTGGAATAAAAGCCTGCACTGCCCTGTATCTCTTCACGACCATGGCTGTCCTGTCCACCACCATTCTAACCCGTGTCCCCCCTCTACTCACTGTCACAGATTCCCGAGTCCCTCATGTAGATGGGTTCTGAGGGGTCCTGTTCGGCCTGGGCGTTGTGGTTAGGGAACGCCTGGGCCCAGTGGCGCTGGGCCTGGACGCGCTGGATGGACACACGGTGGGTCTTGGGGTGCAGCAGCAGCAGCAGGAGGGGCTCCAGGACCCGGGCGATGTCGTGCCTCTGGAGCACCTGGTTGAGCCAGGCCCGGCCCACTGCGCTGGCCGACGCATCCCAGTAACTTAGACTGTCCAGCATGATGAACAGAGACCTGGGAGGGGGAGAGAGAGAGAGAGAGAGATAAATGAAGACAGAAGATATTCATTTGTAATGGCAAAGGGGTAGCGTGTCTGTGTGTGTATATACGCGTGTAGGGCTGTTGCCATTGTTAACTCGAAATGATGCAACGACAAGGTTCCAGTTTAACAAAGTTTACTATACTATATGAACACACTACAAGTAACCATTACACTCAAGGCCAGGTCCATCAACGAACAAGACTTCCTGCGCATGCGCACTCTTGACTGAGTGATGGCCCCGTAATAACAGAAATATAGGGATACTTAAAACATGAACTTAACAGCCATGACTGTATTACCGCCACACCGGCAGTCATGAGTCATGACCGCAGTCAAAATCCACGTGACCGCTGAGTCACAGTAATCTCCTCCTATTCTCCGCTCTGTAGTTGATGTATTGGTAGTACCCAACTCGCTTACGGCCTGGTACTCAGCACTCTAATCACACTGACAAAAAAAATCACAGCAAAAATCCCATCAAACATTTCACGACTGAATTATAAGAATCTGAAAGCGGCGATGGCGGGAGTTCAACATCTGTATCAATGGCGGTCGAAGTATTTTGGGCGGGAGTTTGGGAGTATCATGCTTGCGAAACTCAGCATCAGGCTACATTGGTTGACCTCATTGTGATCAATCAATTTGAAGAAAGAAATGAAACAACAGGTTGAAACGGAGTGGGGAAACATGGTAGCCATAGATCTTGTTTCAAAGCCGCGACGGAAACCGACGGCGCTTTCTAAGCTGCTGATTATTCCAAAGCATTTAAGACGTCACAATGCAGAACCCTCATACGCATATTAGAGCTCATGCATATGCATAAGCCTAGCCTATAAATCAAATCTTATTGGTCACATACACATGGTTAGCAGATGTTAATGCGAAATGCTTGTGCTTCTAGTTCCGACAGTGCAGTAATATCTAATAAGTAATCTAACAATTTCACAACTACCTTATACACACAAGTGTAAAGGAATGAATAAGAATATGTACATATATATGAACCCAAGCCCCCCAAAAAAGCCTAAATTAAAATTATTATTGTGATGTTATACAATACATATAGCTCTGCCTAAGGCTATCTTAAAGCTTATACATACACTGAGTGTACAAAACATTAAGGACACCTGCTCTTTCCATGATCCCTTATTGATGTCACTTGTTAAATCCACTTCAAATCAGTGTAGATGAAGGGGAGGTGACTGGCTAAAGAAGGATTTTTAAGACTCAAGACAATAGAGCCATGGATTGTGTATGTGTGCTATTCAGAGGGTGAATGGGCAAGACAAACGATTTAAGTGCCTTCGAATGGCGTATGGTAGTAGTTGCCAGGCGCACCGGTTTGTGTCAGGAACTGCAACGCTGCTGGGGTTCACACACTCAACAGCTTCCCGTTCGGATTGAGAATGGCCCACCACCCAAAGGACATCCAGCCAACTTGAAAACTGTGGGAAGCATCGGATTCAACATGGGCCAGCATCCCTGTGGAACACTTGACACCTTGTAGAGTCCATGCCCGAATGAATTGAGGCTGTTCTGAGGGCAAAGGGGGGTGTGGGTTTACTATCGATGTTCCCGAATAGATTTCACTTGGTTTTCGATGTTGTGGCTTAACTGGGCTACTGTCCGTTACCAAATTAAGCACTGGGTAGCTTGCACGGACAGGGTTGGAGTCTGGCAGATAGTTTGAGCTGGTTAATGCGTGGAGTGAAATAAATTCTTATAAGCCCACACATTTCTACATGCAATCCCGCTGTAGCCTACAACCGGAGTAGCCTACCCGGCATGATTGAAAAAGAAACCATGGGAAAGCGCATCCTCCATTCCCTATTAGAGTGCATACGGATTACTTATCTTTTTTCCCCCCTGCCCCAGTTCCTGCCTAGCTGATAACGGCACCGTTCTAAATCAAAAACAATCATTCACGGTTAAAGTTGCCAAATAACTCTAAATCAAGCGTATAGGACATCCATGTACGCTCTCGCTCAATAATCGTTTGGGCAATATGTCCTTTCTATTTTATTCCGCTAAGATCAATTATATTCGTATAACTCTAAAATAATCTATAAAATAATGGTATGGGAATTATAAGCATTTCTTGTCTGCTCAATGAACCAGCCTAGGCTGCCATTCTATGCTATTCAGTCCTTCGGAAATACATTTAATTCATATCATGTTTCTTAATGGATTTATTGTGATGGTGTACATTAATAATCCACCGAGCGTCAATCTAAGGAACATCATTTTCAAAAATCCCTATAAAAATCGGTCAGTTTATGCTAGAGACATGTCTTTTTTGCATGGGCTGCATCTCAATCCATCCAATGGCCATCCGCATCTGCGGTGGAAGGTGGCCGAGCTACAGCGGTGTTTGTCGGACCATGAGACATCCCGAAAATCGGTCTTCTCACAAAAACATCTGTAGCGTCCGAACGGTATGTGTGTGTGTGTGTGTGTGTGTGTGTGTGCGTATGTGTGAGAGAGAGAGACAGAAAAAGCGTACGAGACATGTATTACATTAATATATTAGCAGCTGTTTAGTCCACCCTTGACAAAACAAGGGACAAAACCAAACTCTACAGTGGGGCGTCAATAGAGAAGGAAGGCCTTACCTGTCAAAGGTGCGGTTGAAAGGGGAAGACTTGGTGATGTTCAAGTCTCTGGTCAGATGCCAAAGCACAGAGAACTTCACATGGGCCTCAAGACGGACTTTCTGAGAAAACACACAGAAATCTTACATGACGTGTGTGGAACGTGCGTGTGTTGGAGCATATTCCTTCAGGCATGCAGACATCGTACAAGCGTACCGTGAAGCTGTGTGTGTTCCTATGTGTCTGACTGCATATACACTGCGCTGACCAACCTTGTCTCTGTGCATGAGCTGCTGGCTGATGACGTCCTCACAGGTGCTGGAGGAGGGCACCAGGTTATGGAGCTGGTAGAAGAGCTCCACGCTGCGCTGGTGGTGCTGAGGGGTCCCCTCCCCCAGCTGTCCCCACAGGATAAGGGCCACACTCTGGAGAGGTGAGGGGGAAGGAGGAGGGAGCTAGTGTTAGAGAGAGATCTACAGCTTCCAAGACGTATCATGGTGAGAAACAGAGAGATTTCTTAGGATAGGTTTATTACCATTTATCATGCTGAAAAACAGATTCATCAACATCAATTTCGACCATTTACCATGGTGAGCAATGGCAAAGATATACAAAGATTCTTCCATTTATCATGCTGAGCTACATTCTGTGTTCTCTGTACTGAACCACCTCTAAAAACACCTCAACCGTATCAGAGGCAAATAAGCCACACATCTCTTCCCTGTGACTTACCTTGAAGAAGTCCGTCTTCTCTGCGATGTACTTCAGGATCCCCTGCGTGAGTGGTGGCCTGATCACCACAGCAACGCGGCCCTGGCTGGGGCTCATGGGCTGGGTGGAGTCGGGGTTGCCGCCGGCGATGCTGCCCTCGGCGGTGACCATGGCGACAGACTGGGTGAGGCCCACCAGGTCCATGACCAGGGAGATGGCCACGCCCTGGACGCTGAAGTCACTGGCCAGGCAGCAGGCGTCCATCAGGGTCTGCAGCCACACGGCAGGACACATCTGCTCGCTGTCTGCAGGAGAGAATAGAAACGATACTGTATTGAGAGAAGGGGAGAAGACATACAACAGTAAATAGCTGTGGTCCAGATGTGCTCATCTAACACAAAGGGGAGAGACCATATGCTTAACATATGGAGAAGGGTATAGGATTATCATATCAAACTGAAATGTAGTTAAACGCTTCCCCAGCCATAGTGAAAATCTGTTAATCTGCACAGAGCCTGTACTGTAACTCAAACGTGGTCAGTCTGTCTGTCTGTCTTACCAGTCTGCTCCTTAGGCGGGGGCGTTGACTTGAGGTTGCCCTCGGCGATGTAGACAGGGAAGCTGGAGCACTCCAGGAAGAGCTGGCAGGCAGCAGTAAAGGCCGCCAGACACTCTCTTTGCCCCGGGACCTCAACCACATCACGCCCGTTGTGCTGGGCACCGCCCTCTGGTTCTGCTCGCACCACATCGCTCCTCTCGCCCCCAGCTCCCTCTACCATCCCCGGGGTGATGTAAAGGGTGACCAGGCGGGAGAGAAAGTGCTGGAAGTGCTCCAGGCAGCACTGCATGACGGGCTTGTCCTGCGGCTTGTTCTGGGAGGCTGGGAGGGAGCTGCTGCAGCCCATCTTGAGGGAAGGCAGAGCGGGTGCTGATTCCTCAGAGGCCTGGTACTGGACAAAGTCTGTGAAGCCACTCTCGGAGGAGCGACTGCTGTTGGGGTTCTCCCCTGTCTCAAACACCTCGCCGCTGGGGAGCTCCAGAGTAGAGGGCAAGGGCTGGGGAGAGAGAGCAGGAGAAGAGGTCAAACACAGACAGCAACAATACATATCAGGAGTGGAAACTAAAGGCGTCCGTGTTAAAAAAAGCTGGAATCTGAAAACAGTACCCTACAGTGAACAAATTGACCGTGTAACAAGGGCAGGGATCCTAATCATTCTAACCAGGCCTGTTTTAGGATGGTCAGCGGGGACCAAAGTGCATCAGGTCAAGATAAGAGTGCAGGTCTCTCAGGAAATTAGGAGGGAGAGGATTTCTAAGCACAGACACCCCCTGACAGACCCCCCCCCCCCACCTTGGGCACAGACAGGGAAGTGCACAGCTGTTGCCACAAACTGAATGGACTCCTCTACTACACCCTACATACAACTCCCTCCCTGCATCATGCCAGCCATCTTAGGACAGATCGACAGACAGCCCCACTCCCACATTGCCATGCCACAAGACAGCCCCAGGGCATTCCCAGCATGCAGTGCAGCAGGCTAAGGCTACACATTCTGGCGCCAGGACTCAGATGGCAAACTCCGTCCTGTAAATGTCCCCAGGAGGGTAGCTGGAGAACAGGAGGAAGGGAGAGGGGGGGGTGGATAGAGCGGAAGGGAGGGAAGGAAGCCTTCCACACCAATGGAGCAGACAGACCCAAGGGGAAACCATAGGGTAGGCTGATCCTCCTCGGAGAGAAAGAGGGGCTCAGCTGTTTGTTAGTTACCACTTGTGTGTGTCTCTATGTGCCCCCTTCCCCTGCACCTCTCCCATGCCTCTACCTTCAGCCTAGGATTCGGTCAGCTTTTAGTCAAGCCTTAATGAGCACTGAAACACTCTACCAGACCGCCAGGTAACAGACAGGGGGGGGGCAGTTCTAACACCTCTGTCTGGGGAGAGAGGGAGGGACAGTTCTCCAGCTACCCTCCAGTCCTGGAGCGGGGACCACCCAGCCAAATTGAGGGGGTAGAGGGGTGGGGGCCAGCTCTGGGACCAGGGGACACCATGAGGGCCTTGGATGGTTGTTTATGTTTTTGAGGGCGAGGGAAGCAGACCAAACTGCTGTCGTCTCTGCTAGGTCAACAACAGAGGAGCCCTGCTCTGATGATTTTATTTGGCATGAAGTGAAAGAAGTGACATTCGTGAACTATCAAAGGTAGTCAGTCATCAGCTTGGAACTGAAAGATGGACAAAGTTTGAATTTTCAAAGTGAGAATCAATGAACGTGGGTGTGTAGGGGGATGTATGTTTGCTTTTGAACGTAATTTGGTTCCATTTCATCTCCGCTGGACAAAGACAAAAGGCAAAAACCATTTAACCTTCGCATGGATTTCACATACTGTTCAGAGATAAAAAAGGAACCGTGTTCTTTTATGATCAACCAAACACTCAGAGACAATATGCTAAAGCAAACTGTGTTAAGGCAGGGAAAGAACTAGGACGACAACAGGATGCTTTCAGACTTGGCAGAGGTCATGATTGAAGCTCATTCATCACCACCAAAAGCTTTACAGGATCAAATGGAACTGGGTTAAAAGCGTAAGTCAGGATAGACAGTTGGTTATGTCATGAAAAGGTAGCCTATAGATTATCCTTATTACCTGGGAAATGTCTGCACAAAATATTGATTCATCATAAATCTAAGCATCTATTTTACATATAATTTACATATGCATACAATGATTTTTTTTTAAACTCACACATAAACAACAAAAGCTATAGAATGTGCTCTGGCTGTAACAACCAAAGTTAATCTAACTCCTATAGGTGTCCCGGGCTGGGGCACCATCTCAGTCCTTCTTACCCGCTTCTCCTCCTTAGCAGAGACTGTGGAGGCGAGGGGGCCTGTGGGCAGGGACAGCCCCAGGGGGGGCTGCACCTTGCTGAGGATCTTGGAGCAGAGGCGCAGGCAGTGGGTGAGCTCCCCAAGGCCCAGGGCTGGGAGGTGAGAGGTCAGGGCAGACACCATGCGCAGCAGCAGCTGGGGAAGGTGCTCCGTCTGGATCTCTATGTAGGTCTCCTGAAGGGAGGAGGAAGAGGAGGGTGAGAGGGCTCTGGAGAACAGTGGAGTCGCCACTCGCCTGGAGATGGAAATTAGATGCCTAGATTAATCTGGTACAATGTATCACATTACTTGATTTGTGTTTTAATTGTGAATAGTCCCTGTCCAATAAACTTAATAAAATCAATAGGCAGCATCAAGTATGTCTGAGAAAGCTCTTGTTGGAGATTGATGTAATTAAAATCCAATTCCGAATCTATTATTTATTATAATTAGTTATCAGTACAACGCTGTGTTGAGCCTCTCGAATCTTTAAAATAAGTCTACACATTAGAGAAATAATCTGTGGTTGTTTTGGACCCAGTACCGCGTCCAACGAGTTGGGGGGGGGGGGGGGTACCCCCGCCCCAAGGAGGGAAATGGGGATACCTAGTTAGTCAGTTATATAACTGAATGCAAAAAAACTGAAATGTGTCTGAATACTATGTCAATGAGATATATTTCTGTATTTCATTTTCAATAAATGTGCAACACATTCTATGAACATGTTTTCACTTTGTCATTATGGGGTATTGTGAGTAAACAGGTGAGAGGGAAAAAAAATGATTTAATCCATTTTGAATTCAGGCTGTAAACAACAAAATGTAGAATAAGTCAAGGGGTGTGAATACTTTCTGAAGGCACTGTACATCATTCCATCAAGACAAAAAATGAAGGCAAGGCAAAAAACGGTTACATGTCTTTCTTTTTTTGTTTGCCTGCTGCATCTCAGGCTCTGTAGTCACGCCGTTTCTCTTTATCAGAACCCAACCGTTCTTACCTTTTAACAGTACTAAGCATGTGCTTGTAGGACTTAAAATGTTGAAACTTTAAATGTATAGTGCCTTCAGAAAGCATTCACACCCCTTTTTCCCACATTTCGTTGCGTTACAGCCTGCATTGAGATTGTGTCACCGGCTAGGACTAGGGAGGTCTTTTTGTTCATAAAAATAAATGGAATATGGCTAAGCACAGGCAAAATCCAAGAGGAAAGCCTGGTTCGGTCTGCTTTTAGAAATGTTTACAAATCGGTTCAAAATGAAACGCTGAAATGTCTTGAGTCAATAAGTATTCAACCCTCTTGTTATGGCAAGCTTAAATAAATTTAGGAGTACAAATATGCTTAACAAGTCACATAAATTGAATGGACTCACCGTGTTCAATAAGTGTTTAACATGCTTTTTAAACGACTACCCCATCTCTGTACAATTATCACACAATTATCTAAGGTCCCTCAGTCCAGCAGTGAATTTCACGCACAGATTCAACCACAAAGACCAGGGAGGTTTTCCAATGGTTTGCCCAGAAAGACACCTATTGGTAGATGGGTAAAAAAAAAAAACATTGACATTCGAATATCCCTTTGAGAATTATTCATTTTACACTCACTACAAAGATACAGGTGCTCTTCCCAAATCAGTTGCCAGAGGGGAAGGAAAACCCTCAGGGATATTACCATGAGGCTAATGGTGATTTTAAAACAGTTACAGAGTTTAATGGCTGTGACAGGAGATCACGGAGTGCGGCTCTAACACGAACATAAATCCAAAATACTAAAAGCTTGTACAAAACGTAAATATTCCAAAGCATGCATCCTATTTTCAATAAGGCACTAGTAATACTGCAAGAAATGAACTTTTTGGTCCTGAATACAAAAGCATCATGTTGGGGCAAATCCAACACAACCCATCACCGAATACCACTCTTCATATTTTCAAGCATGGTAGCGGCTGCATCATGTTATGGACTAGTGAGTTTTTGGGGGGGGGGATAAAAAATAAACAGAACATAGCTAGGCACAGGCAAAATCCTTGAGGAAAACCTTGTTCAGTCTGCTTTCCAACGGACACTGGAAGACAAATTCCCCTTTCAGCAGGACAATAACCTAAAACACAAGGCCAAATATACAATGGAGTTGCTGACCAAGACAACATTGAATGTTCCTGAGAGGCCTAGTTACAGTTTTGACTTAAATCTGCTAGAAGATCTATGGCAAGACTTGAAAATGGCTGTCTAGCAATGATCAACAACCAAGTTGACAAAGCTTGAAGAATTTTTTTAAGAATAAGGTGCAAATATTGTACAATACAGTTGTGCAAAGCTTACCCAGAAAGACACACAGCTATAGTCGCAGCCAAAGGTGATTCTAACATGTATTGACGCAGGGGATCTAATCAAGATATATTATTGTTTTATTTTCCATTTAAAAAATGAATTCGACTTTGACATGAGTATTTTGTGTTGATCGTTGACAAAAGAATTACAACCAAATCCAAAAGTCAAGGGGTGAGAATACTTTCTGAAAGCATTGTATTTTATGAGGGTAGTACACGATATGACGCGTTGTTTTAGAAAAAGACATCAGAGGCTGTCAAAGTTTAAGAGGTTAGACCCTTTGAAAAATATAACCACCCACTAAAATATTTAATCATGAGCAGGCTCCCTCAAATCATTGTCATTTTACATTGCACCTTTTCCTTGAATGTTGTAAATGGGCATTTTCTTTACAAATGACATTTTAAAAAAGTAATGCTAAAAGAAAAAAGAACAATGGGCAAATGAAGAATAAACAAACGTGAAATGTTCAAAAAGCCACTTCTTAAAATATGTGAGCAATGGGAGCATATTATTCTGTGCATGCAGGACAATGACACACTAGGCTGAAATGTCATTTTCACAACCCCCCCCCCCACAAACTATGAATATATATACAGTATATTCCCAGAAAAAAAAATCGCTTATCTATTGGACTAGGTAGAAATTCCACCATATTCCAAATAATACAGGCCTATTTCACTCACTCTGGAGTACAATAACCATATTCAAAACCAGAAAAATAACAGAAATTAAAAATTGGCTTTAGGAATGTTGCTGGGACGTTGCTAGAATGTTACCCAAGCCATATTAAACCAGGCAGGCGGGATGAAGGGTGAAGAAGCAGGAGACAGGAGTACTTTACCTGGCAGATTACCCTCATGCTTCTAGTAGGCTTCAAGGAAAGAGAGCAGATAGATTGAACAGACAGGAGCAAGCAGAGCATAGGCCAGAGGACACTTTGTATGCAGAACATACCCACGCACAGAATCATCTGCACGCACGCACACCTGCGCACGGCCGCAAGCAATCACACACAGACACAGACAGTAATACAGGTGTCAGGGGCTTTCCAACCTACTCTGAATGGAAATGAAGAGAAGCATTCTCTCTACTAGAAGATGCAATGACAATAAAGAAGACAGGCAGGTCTACAACCTGTTAATGCATTGCACGCACGCACACACACACACACACACATACATAAAAAGACAGCACACACCATAAGGGATTGCCATGAGCACTCACATTCAGAAACTTAGTCTTATAGTCTTATAATTAGGAAATATTCTATTGTATGAGTGCTGATATTTCAATGGCTGTTGTTCTGTTTTGAGAGACTATAGTATGAGTGAGAAAGGAAGGCGGGGTGAGAAGTGTGTGTGTGTGTGTCTCACCAAGGACACAATGTCCAGTAGGAAGTCCACCAGCTGACAGAACTCCACCAATGAGAGCCCTGAGGACTCTGTGCTCCCAGCATTCCCTGGTTCATTTTCTGCCTTCCTACAAGATGGACAGAGTGACCCGTTTACATCAAACTCAGCTCTCCCATTTACAAACACAAAACAGGATGGTGTTCATCCCGCAACAAAAAAACTGAGTAAAACTTGTCCAATAAGAAATGCTTAACTTTATTGTCTGTTGCAAAACATTTTGCTACGGTGTGGCCTAATGAACACCGACTCGGGTTCTATGTCGCTATCTTACCACGTCAGCATACACACATGGAGCAGCACATACACACAGACCTGCAGCAGTCCTCCAACCAGCGAGCGATGTAGTCCCACATGTAGTACGGCTCAAAAGAGTTGAAGAGGAGATTGGCCGTTTTGATAAGTTCTGCAGTTTTCTTGTTCTCCCGCAGTTTGCTGAGGGAAACGATCAATGCGACCCTTAGCTTACAATAGTTATTAAAGCTTTGGCTTTTTTTCATGTGTTTAGTGTTACACACACACACACACACACACACACACACACACACACACACACACACACACACACACACACACACACACACACACACAACAGCTGGCCAACCTGCTGAGATGAGCATGGTCCTTGCTGAACGGGTGGTGGTTCTGCAGGTTCAGCTCTGCTCGGCACTGTGTGTGTAATGTCCTGAACACCTCGATCAGCACGTCCTCCAGGATGGCTGGTCCTGGAACACACAGGATTACAAATCAGTCACTGATCATGTCCATTTACAAATGTATCTGGAACAGACAAAGGGAAAGAGGGTCATTAGGCACCAAATGGAAGGAAATGGACTGAAACGGGGAGGGACTACCCTGATTTGTCCAATAAGAAGTGTTAATTTTAGTTGTCCGCTGTGAAATGTTTTGTTATGATGTTCCCTACTGAACACAGCCCAGTAGTGATATGTGGGTCACTATGATCAAAATGTTGTGTGTGTTCTATTCAGTGTGTAACAGTGACATGAATGATATGTGTTGCGTTGATCTGATGGGTGTAGTAATATACCGTACCGAGTTCAGGTTTGTCCAGCAGGCTGATGAGAATGCGGAAAGGCTTGAGGTCATGCATCAGGACGCTCTCCTCCTCCCCGCCTCGGGCCTTCCCTTGCAGGATCCCCACCATTGCCTGCACACACACGGTCAAAACTTCTGGATCAAAATGCATTCAAAAAAATACGGAACGACCAAAACAACTCCCGAGACAGACTGCAGAACATGGACTCAGCTGGTTAGCTATCTAGTTTCTGGTTGGGATTACATTTTGGGGTTAGGGCCGGGGGACATTTTCCACAGCAAGTCTTCTTTTTGTCCTTCAGTGTGTGTGTGTGTGTGTGTGTGTGTGTGTGTGTGTGTGTGTGTGTGTGTGTGTGTGTGTGTGTGTGTGTGTGTGTGTGTGTGTGTGTGTGACGCCTCGTCTAACACAGAAGCGGATGGGGCACACGGAACAGACGGTCCCTGCAGTAGCCCCATTTCCCAGCGGGGGGAGACGCAACAAGTGTCCATGAACAGATGGCAGATGAACAAATTAAAGCCCTGGTCTGTCTGTCCCAACCCCTGGAGTAACAGGACACATCACATGTAGGCCCCTGCCGTCATAAGAGCCAATGCTGTTGGAGCGTGACACTACATTACAAGGGGGAATAGTGTGTGATCGTTGCCCAGGCATGGAGCAGAGTTTGGGAGAGCTTCAAAGGGAAGGCCCCTGGGAATAGGAGGGGTGTGGAAGTAAGGGGCTACAGGCATTACAAGCAAACCCCTAAGGGTGTGTGTGTGTAGGTGGGGGGGGGGTAGTTTAGAGATTGAAAAGGGGGCACAGGGGGGGGAGCAGTAGGGGTCTGAATTTCACCTGCTGAAAAAAGTAAGGCATTTACCTTGCTCCCTTTCAGAAGACCCACTCAAACTTTGAGGTCTTTGAAAATAATAATTTATGCAAATAACTGTGTGTGTGTGTGTGTAGGTGTGGGCGGGTGGGTTTGTGTGTGAGAGAGTGTGTAGGTGGGTGGGTTTGTGTGCGTACAAGTCGTACCTGGACCAGCATGTCCTTGGAGTAGGTATTGAAATAGTGGGTAGCGTGGTCCTCAGGGTTGCTCTGTCGAGAGCTGCGAGGGCCTGTCCTCACACCATTGTTGTCAAAGCCTAGGAGTACAGGACACACACACACACACACACACACACACACACACACACACACACACACACACACACACACACACACACACACACACACAATATGACGAAAGACAATGGAAAAGAGGGTGGGGTGAGATTGAGTTACCAGTCATTTAGCAAACAAACAAGCTTTTCTGAGTGTAAAAACATGAGCCCTGCTCAGCCAAGCAGACACTTACCAGCATTTTTGATCCACAGCGAGTAAGACGCAAATAAGACAAAACAAAGTAGGGCAATAAGCACTGGGATATATGACGACAAGACATGTTACTGCACAAGACATATGACCAGATGATCATTCAAACAGGCAAAGTCCAACAGCTCAACTATACGAAGTTGTACAGAACGCATGCAGTGGTATGTATGTGTGCATGTGCTTGTTTGTGCATGTGTACCATTTGACCGGCAGCACTTTAATTTACCGGAAATATACTAGACCAATATGCATTGGGTGCATGACCTGATTAGGGCTTCCACCCACGGTGATCTTGCATGACATAAATCACATTTTGATTATGGTATTTCATAATAATTCCAAATCCCCCCAGACTTGACTGCCCTTGACCAGCACTAAAACATCCTGTGGCGTTCTGCTTTTAGCATCGAATAGCCCCCGCGATATGCAACTTTTCAGGGAAGTCAGGAACCAATATACTCAGTCAGTTAGGAAAGCAAAGGCTAGCTTTTTCAAACAGAAATTTGCTTCCTGTAGCACTAATTCCAAAACGTTTTGGGACACTGTAAAGTCCATGGAGAATAAGAGCACCTCCTCCCAGCTGACTACTGCACTGAGGATAGAAAACACTGTCACCACCGATAAATCTACGATAATCGATAATTGCAATAAGCATTTGTCCACTGCTGGCCATGCTTTCCACCTGGCTACCCCTACCCTGGCCAACATCTCAGCCCCCCCCCCCCCCCCCCCCCGCTTCTCCTTCACCCAAAACCAGACAGCTGATGTTCTGAAAGAGCTGCAAAATCTGGATCCTTACAAATCAGCTGGGCTAGACAATCTGGACCCTCTTTCTAAAATGATCCGCCGAAATTGTTGCAACCCCTATTACTAGCCTACTCAACCTCTCTTTCGTATCGTCTGAGATCCCCAAAGATTGGAAAGCTGCCGCGATCATCCCCCTCTTCAAAGGGGGAGACACTCTAGACCCAAACTGTTACAGACCTATATCCATCCTGCCCTGCCTTTATAAAATCTTTGAAATCCAAGTTAATAAACAGATCACTGACCATTTGGAATCCTACCGTACCTTCTCCACTATGCAATCTGGTTTCCGAGCTGGTCATGGGTGCACCTCAGCCACGGTCAAGGTCCCAAACAATATCATAACCGCCATCAATAAAAGACAGTACTGTGCAGCCGTCTTCATCGACCTGGCCAAGGCTTCCGACTCTGTCAATCACTGCATTCTTATCGGAAGACTCAATAGCCTTGGCTTCTCAAATGACTGCCTCGCCTGGTTCACCAACTACTTCTCAGATAGAGTTATGTGTCTCAAATTGGAGGGCCTGTTGTCCGGACCTCTAGCGGTCTCCTATGGGGGTGCCACAGGTTTCAATTCTCGGGCCGACTCTTTTCTCTGTATATATCAATGATGGCGCTCTTGCTGCTGGTGATTCTCTGATCCACCTCTACGCAGACGACACCATTCTGTATACATCTAGCCCTTCTTTTGACACTGTGTTAACAAACCTCCAAACGAGCTTCAATGCTATACAACACTCCTTCCATAGCCTCCAACTGCTTTTAAATGCTAGTAAAACTAAGTGCATGCTCCTCAACAGATTGCTGCAAGGCACCCTCCTGCCCGACTAGCATCACTACTCTGGACGGTTCTGACCTAGAATATGTGGACAACTACAAATACCTAGGTGTCTGGTTAGACTGTAAACTCTCCTTCCAGACTCACATTAAGCATCTCCAATCCAAAATTAAATCTAGAATCGGCTTCCTATTTCGCAACAAAGCCTCCTTCACTCATGCCGCCAAACATACCCTCGTAAAACTGACTATCCCACCGATCCTTGACTTCGGCGATGTCATCTACAAAATAACCCCCAACACTCTACTCAGCAAACTGTATGTAGTCTATCACAGTACCATCCGTTTTGTCACCAAAGCCCCATATTCTACCCACCACTGGGACCTGTATGCTCTCGTTGCCTCACCGTCACTACATATCCGTTGCCAAACCCACTGGCTCCAGGTCATCTATAAGTCTTTGCTAGGTAAAGCCCCGCCTTAGCTCAGCTCACTGGTCACCATAGCAACACCCACCCGTAGCACACGCTCCAGCAGGTACATTTCACTGGTCATCCCCAAAGCAAACATCTCCTTTGGCCGCCTTTCCTTCCAGTTCCCCGCTTCCAATGACTGGAACAAATTGTAAAAGTCACTGAAGCTGGAGACTTATATCTCCCTCACTAACTTTAAGCATCAGCTGTCAGAGCAGCTTGCACCTGTACACAGCCATCTGTAAATAGCCCATCCAACTACCTCATCCCCATATTGTTATATATTTTTTCTCCTTTGCACCCCAGTATCTCTACTTGCACATCATCTTCTGCACATCTATCACTCCAGTGTGAATGCTAAATTGTAGTTATTTCGCCACTATGGCCTATTTATTGCCTTACCTCCCTAATCTTACTACATTTGCACACACTGTATATAGATTTTTCTTTTTCGATTGTGTTATTGACTATACGCTTGTTTATCCCGTGTGTAACTCTGTGTTGTTTGTGTCGCACTGCTTTGCTTTATCTTGGCCAGGTCGCAGTTGTAAATGAGAACTTGTTCTCAACTGGCCTACCTGGTTAAATAAAGGTGAAATAAATCAATTAAAAACAACATGCAAGACGAGGACGCAACAACGTTCTCACCAAATTCTGATGTGCACTTTGAAGATGTTAGAATAACTGTCCATATTTACTTTTCCCCAGGCCAACAAGACGAGCGAGTGACGAACAGCAAAATCACTAGCCTGTGTCAATCTACTATCCCCCATAGTACAAAAGTTGACCTATTCTATTGGTCATCTTGTCGTTCTGTGCGAGAAAGAAATAACCTATTCCAAACAGACTCTGGGACTGTTGTGGGACGATAGATCCTAAATTCATACAACCGGTAGGCCAAGGCTACGTTAAAAAAAAAAGTTAAAAAGCAATGATTCAATGATTATTTCTTCGCGTTATAAGCGCAGCATTGCGCACAAGGCAGTAGGTTAGGCGTGAATGTTCGTTCCATGACGCAATTAGTGGGAAAACACAGTTGTCGAAAGCACACCCCACATTCTAGTGGTTTCATGTGACAGGGAGAGATCTACCTTTAACAACTGGACAACGAAAGAAAGTTGAAAACACCTGCTCTTTCCATGACAGACTAACCAGGTGAATCCAGGTGAAGGCTATGATTCCTTATTGATGTCGCTTGTTAAATCCACTTCAAATCAGTGTCGATGAAGGGGAGGAGACAGGTTAAAGAAGGATTTTTAAGCCTTGAGACACAGATTGTGTGTGTGCCATTCAGAGGGTGAACGGGGCAAGACAAAAGATTGAAGTGCCTTTGAACAGGGTATGGTGGTAGGTGCCAGGCGCACCGGTTTGTGTCAAGAACTGCAACGATGCTGGGTTCTCACACTCAACAGTTTCCCGTGTGTATCAAGAATGGTCCACCAGCCAAACGACATCCAGCCAACTTGACACAACTCATTGCAAATTGGTGTGACACACTGATGAAGCCTGCCTTCCATTGTCTATGCCTTTGCTGTTTGAGATGCAGCAGCTACCGCACTGTCTGACAGATTCTCCACTAAAAGGCTCTATATCTGTATGCTGTACGCATGATATGAATAGGATACATAACAAATATACGTGTACACATGCCAATTTAATTCCACTAAATTATGCAAATTAACGTTTGACCAATAAGCCTGACCAGTGAAATGTATTTACATAGACTGGTATTTCCATCATTGAATGGGCTAAAAAGCATTATTTCACAATGGGATTTTTTTCCTTCTTCTCCTGGACAATTGGCCGGGGTCAATTTTATTCATCGGATTTTCAACAACCAAAAAATGTCTGCCAAAAGCCAGCTATTACCGGCTAACGGAGACCATTGTGTGCATGAGTGTGTCTTTTACCCAGCAGCCAGGCGTATAGTCTGCGGTTGAGTGACATGTCCCTCCTCAGAACCACGTGCAGCGCTGCAGAGAGGATCCGAATCATGTCTGGACTGGTGGCCTGGAACAGCAACACACACAACAAAAAGAAGGAAATAATAGCTACGGTCAGATGAGTTCTTAATTAGAAGGATGGCGTAATTTGGGCTGTTTGGGCTCTGAGGCACATTGTGCTTCGATGATTGAATGGAGAGGTGAACGGCCAAACAAGCATCCACTGAGTCACGGTATGCTCTCTCTCCCTCGAACTGGATGTCGAATAGCCTCATCATCAAGAATAGCCAGTTTCCAAAAGTGCTGTGACTGCTGTCTTGTGTGCTGAGCAGTGCTGACAGAGTTGCGCAGATCTGTCCTTACCTGACTCATGTGAAATGGGAAGCAGAAGAGGATCAGGTCCAGGGTGCTCCTCTGGACCAGAACACTGGAGTCCTGCACCGATGTGCTGACTGCCTCCACCTGCAGCGTGCGACACAACACACAGGGTTAAATCAAGCCCCCTTTACATCTATCTAATGTACTGCAAATAAATGAGTGAATATGTAGAATTTCAGAACAACCAGACTAGGTTGACTCCTATTGCAATTTCTGCTTGTTCTTTTTCCTCAGGAAAACATTTGGGACCAAAGTGTTTTCTGTTTTTTTTATTAGGAAAAACTCCTGGCCCTACTCAATACAAGTTCACATGACTTAATTTCTCAGTCTGCATCATGAATACACTACTAATGATTTCTACATGTTCCACAAACACAGACACTTCAAGCTCTACTTGGTGTGTGTGTGTGTGTGTGTGTGTGTGTGTGTGTGTGTGTGTGTGTGTGTGTGTGTGTGTGTGTGTGTGTGTGTGTGTGTGTGTGTGTGTGTGTGTGTGTGTGTGTGTGTGTGTGTGTGTGTGTGTGTGTGTGTGTGTGACGCCTCGTCTAACACAGAAGCGGATGGGGCACACGTAAAACTTGGGGGGTTGGGATAAAGGAAAAAGATAAGGGTGTCTGAAAACGATTCATCTTTTCGTGTACCATGAGCTCGATGTCGCTGCCCATGACGTAGAGCTGGTCCTCCATGGAGAGTTTGCGGTTGAGGTGCAGCAGAACAAAAGTGACCCCGGGCAGACGCACGGCGGGGCTGGTCAGGATGCTGCCCCACAGAGCGCTGTAGAAGGCCGACTGCTCCACCGCCGCAGCCACCTTCTCCAGCAACGTGTTGGTCCTGGAGAGGATTGCATTGAATTGAAATAAATGAATTTGGGTTGCATACATTGACAAGACAATTGAATCCCAGATGATTGAATTGTTACTAAGGTTGATTCTGACTGAATATATATATATTATTATTTTTGTTCTAGTAATTAGCAATTCACTTCATTCAATGACATCCATTTCTCTTCTCCGGCCTTCCATCTCTTACCTATCATAGTATTCAGAGCCCTCCTCCAGACCTGGTAGTACCCCAGTCAGCAGCCCCTGCAGGCCAGGTTTGAGGGTCTTTCCCAGGGGCAGGTAGTAGGTCTCATACAGGCCCAGCAGCACCGGCTTCACAGACATAGCAGCATTGGAGAGTAGAGGGAACAGCCCAGAGCTGAAACAGAAAGCAGGGGACAGGTTTTAGGCGGTGGGGTAATAGAGTAAAGGGGAAATTATAGAGTCGATAGGTCAACTGGAGAAAAATAACTATTGAACAAAATCCACATGCATCATTTTTATTCTCTTACTAGTTCAAAGGAGATGGATTGAGGGTAAGGCCCTGCGATAGACTAGCGTTCTGTTCAGGGGGTGTACTTGTACATCAAGCTGCCTCACGCTATAAAAACAAGAGAAACAGGCTCCTGCCCTATGGACCATTCTGGCTTGGACAAGGCTTATTTACTTACTTTGCTAGTTCAAATTCAGTTTATGACATGTTTGCCAGTTACAATAAAGCTACTGTACTTCTCTACTACTACTACTGTCCTGAACAAGTGTTGACATCCCGTAGCCTAGTTGGTACCTGTAGAGGAAGAGGTCTTTGGCCAGCCTCTTGGGCCCTATGATCTTGAAGATAATCTCGTAGGTCTCCAGGGCCTTGCGGTGCACCCCGCTGGGCAGAGCTGGGTGGAGGCATTGAGCCAGACGCTTGCCTATCGTCAGCTTCTTGGGCACCACCTGGTACTTGGCATTGCTTTGCAATACCTGAGAAACAGATTCAAACATCAGACGTGGGGTACCAGAGGCCAATCTACATCTTTCCACAATAGCTGGCAGGGGGGGGAAATGCATTTAGTGCATTAGAGACTATGCAGATCCAGTTTAATTGCTGATGTGTTCATTGTGTTCATTCCAACCCAAAATGTACATATGTGAAATATCCAAACAGGTAAATGTTTGTGGTCGTTACCTTGTTGAGTTTGCCGAGTGCAGAGATGAGGTCTGCCCATTCGCTGGAGTACTCAAAATTCTTGAGGGCTTTGTCCACCGCCGCCACATAATTCCTGTACTTGGAGTCACTGAGCAGCTCCACTTCCTCTGCATTCATCCTCCTGGGTGGTTATTCTGCTACTTGCCAACACCAGGCTCACATACACACATCACACCTGGAGTGAATGAGTAAGGGGGGGATATCATTACTCTGAGTCATAGTGAGTGATTAATCAGAACTTTACATATGGAAGCATTCGTCTCAAACTACATGCGTCCTTAATGTGCAGGCCAGTGCCAGTCAATCTGTCAGAATGAGAGTTACAGAGGAGAAGCACATGGGTTGATGATGGTGCACAGATGGAGCTGTTTATTGACCAGTCATGTACAAATGACAAATGTTTATTAGGAGCAAAGTCTGACAGATTACAAGAATTTGATAAGGTTAAATGTTGGTATGTGAAGATAGTGCTAAATCTTTGGTGTCTTCTTCCAGACATGTCTTAGTGAAACAGATGCCTTAGGGATGGGAGAGGTAGATAGATGTGCTTCAACAGACAATATAGAAGTCAAGTGAACAAAAAGAGCTGAACAGAGAGATGTACATGAGAGGGTTGGGTTCCAACTACAATCAAATCTCATTTTATTTGTCACACACTTCGTAGACAACAGGTGTAGACTAACAGTGAAATGCTTAGTTCCAACAAAGCAGAGTTAAAGATAAAACAAATAATAATAATATATAAATAGTGGCACAGTGAACAGCAAATAAAAATGATGAGTAAAAATAACATGCCTATATAGGGAGTACAAATACAATGTCATCCTTTCACCAAAAACTGATTTTTCATGGATTTTCTATCCAAGGCAGAAACCTAAACTCCTCCCACTTGGTAATCAAGGAAGGGACAGACCTGCGTGGTACAGTACATGCACCACATGACAGCCCTGCCCAGTGCCTCACAATGAAATGTGTTCTTGGTGGGGTGGGCGACACAGGAAACTAAATGACAGCCCTGGCCTTTGTTGTTGCAGCTAGATGGATCTGTAGCTAGTTGTCAAGAGTTGAAATATTTGTCAAGAGACAGCCTAATTGTATAACGACACACCAACTAGATATACTGACAATAACAATATGACATGCAAATTATAAAACGCGTGATCAAACTAGCTAGCAAGTCACCTATTTAAAAAGATGGATACCAAAAAAATATTAATTTCTAAAGCTAACAACGTTAAACACTTATCAAGGCATCTGACTCAACTCGCAACCAAACATGAATGACATCACCTATCGCCATAAGTAATGCGTGGTCAACAATACCGAAACCTGCCCTCCATGTAAATGTGCTAGCTTGCTAACTCAGTCAAGGCAGGGCTACAACACCCAGGTGGCTACAATAGTACCAAGTAGCTTAGATGTAACGTTACAGCCTGACTAACTCCCAATGTTGTGTCCCAAAACTAGCATAGCAACGACTGTCTGTTATTTATCGGCCGCGACAGTCGACGATAAATGCTTACCGTTAGAAGGATATTTGTAAACCACTGTCACTAAATTATGTCTCCCGTTTGACGAATTAAAAAACAATTATGCCTTCGCTAATTGGCTCAGTGCGAATGTATCCTTGATAGCTATGTCCGTATTATTGATGATGTTGTTGCTGCCGGGCCCCCGGCGTCGACTCGGTTAAACCGTGTCACTTGTCTTGTAAGCATACAACGCTCACGGGTTAAATAATAAGTGTATCCTACATATTTTAAGATAGAGATGTCTTTGCCTTTGGTTGAAAAACAAACCAACATCAAAACCACACCTGCCCTACGTTCAGGTTCACAAAGCCAAACAATCCCGTTTACAGTTGTCCCAGACTGCATTGCAGATTGCGGCACGTCTACTTCATTTGTCCGACTGCAATCACTCTTTGCGGTAGAAATGTTCCGGCTCGTGTTGATAACTAGTGAAATATATGCCATAGTCTTCTCTGTTTTACATTGATACGCGGATGACTTTTTACTGCTACATTTACTTTAATTCGCCATACTGACAATCAGATGTACGAAGCCATTTCGCTTTGGACCCCGTTATCTCTGTTCGAGCAAAAAGTTAACTACACGTGTCTTCGTTGTTAAATAAGGTTAGCCAGCTAGCTATTGCGAACAATAGAAGAAAAAGACACACACCATGGGCGAAAATGCCAAAGGAGCTGGAGTGTTTCTCGAACTAAGGAAGCGGTTGCAAAGTGGTCTTCTTGTTCTCTGGTAATTATTTGCGAAATGAGTTAGCTACCACTAGCTAGGTATCTAGTCTTAGCTAATGTCGGCTAGTTGTGCTAGCAGGACAGGGTAGAGGTTGCGTTCCTGCCTTGAACTAACTGCGCAGAACAGACGCACAGAAAGGTATTTAACATCTGAAGGACCACACACTTGTGACACTTAGCCTACATTTATAACATCAACTCCGAGCCCTACATCAGGGACTTAACCATGACCTGGATGATTTTGGGCCAACCACGAATCTTTTGCGCTACTGCAATGGTGAAAACCAATTGTACTACTGAATGCACCGCTTAGTTCATAGAGCCGTGGTTACGTATAACTCCCGAAGTCATCCAACCCTTATAGTCAGGGGTGTAGTGCTGCTGGTTCGTAACGTCGCTCCGCCACTTCTCGTGATGGTGAAATGTCCCGCAAGATAATATTCTACATGACAAACCGAATATAATAGCAGAGATAATGTCCGGCTCCTGTTATACCAAAAACACCTCGTAATTTTTTAAATGTCAGTTTTAAGATGATTGTGCTGAAGTTGTTGCATTTTTGTTCTAATGCTGTGGCTGTGTTTAACTCCATCTTCTAGAAAATTCGATGAAATATTAGTTAGGCCGGTTAGTCATCCTAGAAGATCGGAATGCATATTCCCATGAAACGGATTGGGATTAAATGGTTGGCGTGCATGCAGCATGGGCGTTTAACATGTAAAACGTGAAGGATTATCATTCACGAACGAACAGCGATGATGGCCTAATTTATAGTAATTGGTGTTTTAGGATTTATAAAATATAGCATTTTCCTTAAGCCACTTACATACTGTGATTGCCTACGCGGTATAATATTGTAATTTGGATGATGCATTGTATGTATATTCTAAAATGATTTTTATACAATAGGCTTCATGCCTGTGCCAATTTTC
Organism: Salvelinus fontinalis; assembly: GCF_029448725.1. Taxonomy (NCBI): domain Eukaryota; kingdom Metazoa; phylum Chordata; class Actinopteri; order Salmoniformes; family Salmonidae; genus Salvelinus; species Salvelinus fontinalis. The sequence goes on along the minus strand of NC_074702.1, from coordinate 31,565,134 downwards.
ATTCAGAAAGACGTACCACAAAATTGTGCTCCGTTAGGCAACCTAAAATATTGCACTACACCACTGTCTATAATAAATGTAAAGCAATTGCCGTATGTGGTCAATTGATAATACCAGCACCGTTTTGATTGAGACAGCGTCATTGCGCTGTTTTGAGACACGCATGGGAACTCCTCTTGATAAATCAGTCAATGAACCATTTTTGTTTTCAGTGAATCTCCGATTGGATATTTGGTTACAATTAGCCTGGGAAATATTAGCAAAATTGAAGTGAGTGCTGATGATATTTAGTCTAGCAAATGAAAGCGATTCAGATATTCTCTGCACACACCTTGGGCCTATAGCCTACCTGTTGAGTTTCGCTGATGTTTATGCATCTATTGGGCCAACATGTTCTCATGGATGTAATGCTATATTTTGACACCAGGTGGGGTTGTGGAGTAGGAAATTAACATTTTCATTAACTTTTTTAGATTAATTTTTTATCAAAATAAATGGGCCATTCCAGCTGTGGCAGTGAGTCAGACTTAACATGGACTTGAGTCCATAAAACATTGACATGAGTCATAATGTTCTGTTTTAATAGGGCTCTGCTGCTTTTCCATTATAACAAAAGCAGCATTAGGGCCCTATTCGGACTTGAGATAAGTTGACATAAATTGGAGGGGGGAAATGTTGGCTTAAATCCATGTTTTATGGACCTAAATCCATGTTAAGTCTACTTATTTGAAACTGCCCTAATTAATCTTTCCATCTCTGAAAATAACTGTACACTCTTCTGGCTCCCAAGTGGATCAGTGGTCTAAGGCACTGCATCTCAGTGCTTGAGGCGTCACTACAGACACCCTGGTTTGAATCCAGGCTGTATCACAACCGGCCGTGATTGGGAGTCCCATAGGGCGGCACACAGTTGGCCTAGCGTCGTCCGGGTTTGGCCAGTGTAGGTCGTCATTGTAAATAAGAATTTGTTCTTAACTGACCCTGCCTAGTTAAATAAATAAAAAAGAACAGAATCAACAACCTTTGCATAGGTAATTAAAACAGTTTATTTGTGAGAAGGTGTTAAAGTTCACAGTTGGCCATTGTTATGTAAATGCAGTCTGAAAAGTTCCAGTGGCCTGGCTTTTCCCCCAAGTGAGAGCAGGTCTAGTCATGGCCTAGTGAGACACGGGTGCTGTCCCGTGTAGAAGGAAATAGAAAAGTCTAAGCCTTTCGGGTTAAACACTTGGCTAAATCCTGAATGAAAATGCACCATAAATAGAATCGTGTCCAGGTGTTGGATCCTTTGGGAGCCTCTACATTTGTTACTTGTAAACATTGGTGTGGGATTCTGTAGGTTAGGCCTATAGCCTGGTCTGTGCTTTGCTGCATTGCCTAATTGTTCTATAGTTGGATAATATCTTGTTAAAAAGAGCAGGTTTACTGTTTACAGACTCTTGTTTTACCAATCGCTTGTGTATTGTCTGGTGTGACAGGATGCTTCTATGGTTCCTGATTGTAGTTCCTTCCAGTTGTTTGTTGTTGCTTCTATGGTTCCTGGTTGTAGTTCCTTCCAGTTGTTTGTTGTTGCTTCTATGGTTCCTGGTTGTAGTTCCTTCCAGTTTGTTGTTGCTTCTATGGATCCCGGTTGTAGTTCCTTCCAGTTTTTTGTTGTTGCTTCTATGATTCCTGGTTGTAGCTCCTTCCAGTTGTTTGTTGTTGCTTCTATGGTTCCTGGTTGTAGTTCCTTCCAGTTGTTTGTTGTTGCTTCTATGGATCCCGGTTGTAGTTCCTTCCAGTTGTTTGTTGTTGCTTCTATGGTTCCTGGTTGTAGTTCCTTCCAGTTGTTTGTTGTTGCTTCTATGGTTCCTGGTTGTAGTTCCTTCCAGTTTGTTGTTGCTTCTATGGATCCCGGTTGTAGTTCCTTCCAGTTGTTTGTTGTTGCTTCTATGGTTCCTGGTTGTAGTTCCTTCCAGTTTTTTGTTGTTGCTTCTATGGTTCCTGGTTGTAGTTCCTTCCAGTTGTTTGTTGTTGCTTCTATGGTTCCTGGTTGTAGTTCCTTCCAGTTGTTTGTTGTTGCTTCTATGGTTCCTGGTTGTAGTTCCTTCCAGTTTTTTGTTGTTGCTTCTATGGTTCCTGGTTGTAGTTCCTTTCAGTTTTTTGTTGTTGCTTCTATGCTTCCTGGTTGTAGTTCCTTTCAGTTTTTTGTTGTTGCTTCCTCCATTCGGTTGAAAGTGAGAGAATTCAATGCAGCCGACCCCAGTCATGATTTTAAAAGCGGTCTTCGCTGGGTAATGTTTTTCTCCCTGGGGGACAGCACTTGTGTCAAGCATGGACAGAGATGCGTTGCATGGCCAGTGAAAATAATTGCATCGAACCCAGAAATTGAGCAGAGGGCAACATATCTTCCGTGCATGAGTGCATCAGGGCTGTCACTGCAAGAGAGAAAAAAAATCTGTGTTAGCCAAACATTGTACATGCACTTTCCCCTACACACCACTCTTTTTTTCTTCCTTTGTCTTTATCACACACACACACACACACACACACACACACACACACACACACACACACACACACACACACACACACACACAATAATCTCTTTATTTCTCTCTATCTCTTCAGTTGGCCTACAGCTGTTTTCCTTTGCCCTTCTTCCATCAGAGGGCATCCTCTCTCTGCAGATTTTCCTCTAACTCATTAGACTTCTACTTTGAGCTGAGACAGCAACAGGCAGGAGGTAGAGGGGGATAAGGACAAGTCGGAAGGTTATGATAAATGACTTTAGTACTGTCTCACACACACATCTACCATTCACTTGTTTGTCATCCACTTGTCAAGGAACGCAGTCTCATTTGTGTCTCGGCCATTGCGCAGAGGCCTGCCATTATGCTGAATCATTAATCCTATTGTATATGTTTTTTTTACCAGGTTTACCTGTCCTTATCAAAACATGACATGTTGCTTAACACCATGTCTGCCTGTCTGTCCCTCAGGAGAGATGTGGCGAAGAGCTACGCAGAGGTGAGGGTTACAGGAGGAGATTCGTCCCTCCACGTCCGGACTCCTCGGGGCCTGCTAATCGTGGAGCTGCCAGCAGGGGTCAGCCTCGTGGAGGGCTCCTGCAGGGAGGCGCCTGAAAGAGGAGACGAGATACACTTCAGAATGCGCCTCAAAGTGGACCAGCACACAGATGACACAGGTAATAGTGAGGCTAGCTGTATGGACACACACACACACAACAAACAGAGACAGAATTACTCCCATGTAAATGTCCCATGTTTGTTTCTCACATATCATAGCCTAATTACCATCTCCACTTCAGGTAAGACAGAACAGTATCAGTAGATCATTTCTTATTTATGGCTGATTTATATAATATATTCTCCTCTGGCTTGAGTCAGTTACTCCGTGGCTTTGAAGCCTTCCCTCAAACAGACAGTGGAGGAGTCCTCCTGTGTGCTCTCTGTAGCCTGATCAGCCCACACAGTACTGATCTATAAAGGACTGAGTCATGAGCTCAGTAATTGGCCCGTCATGTCTGGTGCCTAAAACTACACCCACAGATAGATATACAGACAATGTGAATCTTTGACCAGAATCAGCTGCAACCTGATTTTCGTGGAGTAATACTCTACCATCTTCCCTGAGAAAGAACTGAGTGCATGTTTTGGTGCTACTGTTCAGGGAACGGAAAACAGAACTAGAGTCTCTCATTGGTTCAGGTAGTCAGTCTGTTTTCTTCCGTTTGGTGTCAAATGAATACATCCCAGGTGTACTTTGTCTCACTCATCAGGTCTTGCTTATGTTAACTGTAGAGTCACTGCACTGACCTGGGAACTGGAGGAGACCCCCCCCCCCCCCATGTTTATCTCCCAGAGAGAACAGGGCCCATATCCACAAAGATATCTGATCTACGGGGGGAAATTCAATAAACACTGGGATGGTGGCGGACTGGCGGAGGTGAAAGCAGCTTGGAAGAAAGCTGGCAAGGAATCTGTTTTTGAGCACTCCTTCTCTGAAATGCTTTGTGGATATGGGCCCAGACCCCTAATACCCCGGGCCTTCATCTCTCTGTCCGCGTTCACTCTGTGTGTTTTTATGGTGTGAGGGAGTAATTTAGCGCCCCACCCAACGGCCTCTCTCCGGCTGAGAGGGAGCCGGCCCGGCCGACACAAGGACAGCTGGGGTGGTATTCACTGACAAATCTAATCAAAAACAGATTGATTGGCAGCTTTCTTCCGAGCTTCTTTCACCACCGCCAGTCCGCCGCCACCCCGGTGTTTATCGACTTTTGCTCCGTCTCTAGGTGAAGCTCTTCTCCGCCGATAGAGTTGTTCATGTGCTCTGTGGCTACTCTCTCCTAACAGAGACCCCGGGGAGTGTGTTGGAGAGGCTGCAGGTCGGAGAGAGTTATTGCTTCCACTGCCAGTCCTGTGGGACCAGGGTGCTGGAGGAGAGGTGAGATGACCACAGGGGTAGTGGAGAAGATGGGTTCGGTGAGGGAGATGGGTGGCTGTTTGAAGCTAGAGGACAATGCTGTGCTCTGTCTCATCTCCCAATGTCATGTTGACATTGGATAGGTGGATACATGCACGCCCACACACACACCTGCCAAAACTTAGTGTATATATACGTTTGTGACATTGTCATGGAAAATGGGTAAAACTGGAATATTGTCCAGCTTTCCCTGTTAATGCAAATATCTTTTTGATTGATTCATGCAAATAGGTTTTTGATTGACGTTATCGATTCATTTCGTCACAGTACAAATAGTCTCCGTTGTATAGTAATGTCATTGATTTTCCTCAGGGTGTTCAAGCGAGTGCTCCCTCTCCCCAACGGCAACTGGAGCTCCCTGGTGGATGACTGGTGCTGCCATCCTGACCCCTTTGCCAACCTGAAGCTGCTGCCCCGAGCGGAGGACTGTTTCCTGGGCGACACGCACCTCCTTGTGCCCCGGGATAGAGGCTGCGAGGAGACTCTCACCCAGGAGCTCAGCCCCATCACCAACAAAATGGCCGATGGTCAAAATCGGGACACACCGGTGAGAGGAGGCAAGGGAGGAAGGAACCTCTGTGGCAGAAGGTCAATGGCGTTTTCGCCTTGATCATCGCGTTGCCGTTCGTTAGATACATCATTTAGGATTTTGGCGTTTCACCTCGCTCTCACTCTCTCCCCGATGTGCTGTATACTTACCGGAAAGTAAAGCTAAAACATTGGTCATTTTCAAAAGTTCCCCTCATGTTTGTAGGGAAGTGTACTGTAGTTACATCAGCCGTGTATGTGCTTCAGGCTCCTTGTTAGTGTGAGACTATCTGTATACCCACATCCCACTGGGCCGGAGACTGGCAGGAGGAGATGGACACACTCTACTTCACTAGCAGCAGCAGCAGCTAGCAGCACTCCCTTTTTTTAGAGAGGAAACTTGAGGAGGCGGGCAGACAGGCAGCACATCAACACACATCGTGAGCCACTTTAACCCGAGCCTACAGCCAGGCCTGGTGTTTGAAGCCTTGCTTTTTTTTCTCTCTCTCTGCCTCTCTCTCCCTCTCTCTCGCTCTCTCTCGCTCTCTCTCTCTCTCCCCATCACTATCTGGGCTGGGATTGATTTCACTCTCCATCTATTAGTCACTATCTGTGGCTCAGCCTGGGCCTTTTAGTGTGGCTGTGGTTGAGTGGATGGGAAGTGGAAAGCGGGACGAGGAGAAGAATTACGCCTGCCCATTGCTCTCTCCTCTTTTTAGGTTGTTTGATTGTGGTTATCGATTCCCGTTTTGGAGGAACTTAAATTAGAACTGTGTGTTCTTGTCTTTTTAGCTTTACTGTGTGTTTTTCTGTTCTTTTTGTAGAAACCCAACCGCAGGCGTACACTTGTCTCCTGTAAGAGCTGTACAGCCGGCCTGGGAGAGGCTGTGGCACCAGGTACACAACAGTCTTTATAGAATAGAAACTGTATATTGTACATTTTGTTTCAACGGGAATTGATTGATTTGCTGTCATAATACCCAACGTCATATAGACACAAACACGCACTGGTTGGGAGCAGCACTCTAAGCGCCTCTGCCTTAGGGCGGCACTACCGGAGCAATTTTAGCGCTTAACTTCCTTGCTCAAGGGCACAAAGGCAGTGAATGGCATGAGACCAGCAGCCCTTCGTTTGCCAGTTCAATTCCCACGTGTATCATCTACCCCGGGACTTGAACTATAAGGAAGTTGCATTGCATTAGAAAAGACGCCCGGGTCAGGTTCTGTCTGCGTGAGGGTTGGCTCAATAGTAATAGTTTCTGTAAATGTTGCAGGGACCTTGAAACTCTACATCACAGAGGTGACAGTGAGACCCAGTGTGGGAGACGGCCAGTTTGATACCTCTCTAGACAGGTAACTATGCTGCTGCTTCTCGGACCGGCGCATATTGCTGTAACATCTGTGGATACTCACCATCATACGGATACTCCGCTTCTCAAAGTGCAAATCAATGTAAATCTAGTTTTTCATTATGCAGATGGCAATATATTACCTTTTGCTACTACAATGCCAGTGAGCGACGTAGAATATTATTGTAGACACGGCTAGGTAGAATTCTTATCGAGGGTCAACCATGCCCTACTCGTCCACAGGTCACTGTTCCTGGAACAGACCGTAGCTGTCAGACTGGTGGAGCTGTCCTCCTCGCAGAGCATGTTTCGTTTCTCTATCCAGGCCTCAGATGGAAAAGCCTTCATATTGGTAAGAGGTGTGTGTGTGTGTGTGTGTGTGTGTGTGTGTGTGTGTGTGTGTGTGTGTGTGTGTGTGTGTGTGTGTGTGTGTGTGTGTGTGTGTGTGTGTGTGTGTGTGTGTGTGTGTGTGTGTGTGTGTGTGTGTGTGTGTGTGTGTGTGTGTGTGTGTGTGTGTGTGTGTGTGTGTGTGTGTGTGTGTGTGAGAGAGAGAGCTTGAAATATGTGAGACCGAGACGGTGTGTGTGTGGCTTTAACAGAGAGGGTGTGAAGTGTTAAATAACTTCTTCTGATCCTCAGCTCTGGCTCCTGAACAGCGACTCCCTCATTGCCTCGTCCTCTGCCACTCCATCATCGACTGTCAGAGGTGATGCCGTCACCTCTCCCGGCCACCGCCAGTGTTCTGAGCATCAATCACCCACTAAGGCTGGCAGCGCCGTCAAAGTCCTCTATCTCCCCTGTTCTCCCTCTGCCAGCACACACCAGGAGTAAGACAGCCTACATACCCATCTCCTGCTGCATTTCTGATAGAGTATGATTTATTTGTTTTTAGTTGGGGGGGGGGCTTTCAGTGCAGTTTGTTCAGGATATTTGATTCTAACGGGGATTTGTACTATTGGTATTATTTTTATTAAAAAATAGTGTTTTGCAACTGAGAACAGAAATGAGTCACGGATAGATGTGGTGGGTGCTCCGTGTTCCTCCATGCTGAGTTCCCCGCAGGATTCTTCACTGCTGTTATGATTTCCTTCTTCCTCTCCCGCTTCACCTTAGTCTTGTTTTGCTTCGTATAATGTGACAGCCCCTCCAGCAGACTGGCAGCAGAGCTGTAATGAACAAACTGTGGATGAAAGGAGAGGACTCCTCTCCGCACGGCAGTACAGCTCAGCACACCACTGCTGTTGACTGCGTGTAGGATGGGAAATTGCCTGCTGTTTTAAGTGTGACACTAGCTCAGGGGTATTCAAATCTGGACCTCGAAGCCAGTTCCACTGCTCTTTTTCATTCTTCCCGTCTAATCAGGGACTGATTTAGACCTGGGACACCAGGTGGGTGGAATTAAATATTAGGTAAGAACCGAGAGCCTGCAGTACTCTGGAACTCCAGGCTGGGATTTGAATACACAAATGCCCTACGTCAAGGCTTTCTAACCCTCTTCCTGGAGAGCTACCGTCCTGTAGGTTTTCGCTCCAACCCAAATCTAGCGCACGGGTTGATAATTAGCTGGTTGACGAGCTAAACCGGGTTAGTTACAACTGGGGTTGGAGCGAAAACCTACAGGCGAGCTCTCCCAGGAACAGGGTTGGAGAGCCCTGACCGACACGAGCTTAAACCCGGACCGATCCTCCAACAGTTTGGGATAAAACGACGTGGCTGTTGGCTGACACAGCTTGTATGGAGGTGGGGAAGTGTTAGAGAAACATCTGTTTCCTGTAGGCCTACATACTGTCACATACGCGACATTCATCCCCGGCTCTGTTTTAATTCAGTCAGCCGTGTAAGTCACGGAGCACCGTCTGTCCTGGTTGAACGCACTGGAGGCGACGTTGTGTTTGTGGGGAGGCGCACGCCAGTAACGTGTCTCTAATTGGCGGGAGAATCGGTAAGCCTCTGCTTAATTGAATTGTGACTGTCACCGAGGGCGATGACTTGATTAGTGTGGAGTTGACGGCTGCAGAACTAATCAAATTTACTACCAGCGGTGTTTTCATTAGTACAAACCGTAGCAAAACATTTTGCGACGAATACGAGGGTTTCTTATTGGACAAGTTCAGGTTAGTCCCTCCCTGTTTTGGCCCATTTTATTTATTTTTGGGCAATGGTTCCTAAACACTACACCCTTGGGTGACCGTTGAAGTTTTATGACCAGCGCTGCATGTTAGGATTGTCTTTACTGTAAAAGCAGTTGCATTCACTGTATACTAAGTGAGTGTTACTTTCTATACTAAGGACTTGTCGGCATTTTAACTCTGAGTGTCTGTCACTGCACAGATGGCGAAATGTAATGAAAAAACCTGGATCGCTTCCACGACCTGTGACAGGGAATCAATCTTTCCCTCACTTTCTCATTCCTCCATCCCTTTCAAACTCTCACTGTTCAACATTACCCAGTGATAGATTATAATTATTTGATTAACATCGTAATGCTTCAAACTGGGATTTATGTCCCCTTGCCTAGAAGATGTGAACCTCGGAGAGATATTTGACTTTTTATGTATTACTCTGACTGATGCATTGTTGTACATTTTCTCTCTTTCTTCATGTCTTTCTCTCGGTCTCATTTTTCTTGCTCTCGCTATCCCTCATCTCTGTGCGTTTCCAGTGTTGTAGACACCTGGGAGAAGGACATCGGTGTCCACCCCCTAGAACTGCCCCTGACCACGTGCCAGGAGCTGTTGTCGGTGCTGACAGCCAGTACTTCCTGTCTCCCTCCGTCGCTGCATTCCATGAACTCCTACCAGGTAAGAGGGCCTCTAAGTAATGTAGGTAGAGCTTCTGCCCTTGGCAGGATGAACGTGACACTGTTTGATTGGTGATATCCATTATTTACAGCCTCTACCTAGTAGCGACCATCGTTGCGACCATTTTTTGTTTTTTAAAGCACATTTTCGAAAAGAGGTTCAGAGGGATTTTGTGACTAACTATTCTTAGAAGATGCTGGAGCACCACCAATACTGCTGGGCTGTCTAACGTTTTAGTGCCCACAACAACAGTCTCCTCTACAGTGCAAAAAGGGAGAGTTTTCTTGCACCTAGGCAAGACTAGGAGTTGTAAACTTGGCTGACTTCACCGGGGACTCTCCAGAGACTTTCCAGACAGTTGCACAGTAATTACCACCATTGTCTCATCCCTGCCTCTTTACCTGTCACAGCAGCACTCACCTGAGAGCACGAATGTGTAGTTTGAGAAGTTGAAGTAGCCTAACGTTTGAAAAAATAACGTAAACAAACATTTGAGCTGCATATTCAACGCGGCTGAAGATGAGGCCACTGGCTCCTGTCTCATTATATAGTTATCACGGCTCTGTGTCCTTTGATTAAAATGCTTACTACTTACTGTTTTCACTTCCCACCGCTACTATGTCACCAAACCTCTACGAGACTGCTTATTATATTTAAGTGCTCTCTCTCTTTCTCTCCCACGCTCTGCAATCTCATATTTTGTGTTCCTTCCCCCTTTCACAAAACTCTGTTACTTGCCCTCTGGGTCTGTACAGGGGAGGAGGAACTCATTTTGACTCTGGCAGAAGCTATCAATTCCACTTAGAGGGAGGGGAGAGAACTTATTCCCTTACTTTTTCCATTTATCTTCAGTTTGTCATATTTCAGTCTGATAGGCTTGTAGGGTGTTAAGAGTTAGTCATTCTGTACATTCAGATGTTGCAATAAGTCTTTTTAGTCAAAAAATATATATATTTTCCGGAGAAACCATCAATTGTCTACAGTTGCGATGCCATACTCTCCCCATGTTACCATATTCCCAAGTCCCGTTCATCACTCGGCTGGAAAGTGTGGAAATCGAGGATATCAATGTATCAATGTCTTGTCCTGACCGTGAGTGATTATGCTATTGCTGAAAAGGGACTTGTTTTAGGACGGGGGTACTTTAGACTGCTTGTCACTAAAATGGGGGAAGAGACAAGAGGGACTAAGGGGAGTGATGAAGAGTGTCTGATTTAGTCATTTAAATGCCTCCACTGGAGAGATGGATTCACTGCTCTGCTGTAAGCCTAGTAGTACCAGAGAGTAATGCGATCACATCGTCAGATAGAGTTACAGCAGATGAGGGCTGAAAACTCCCAAATTGATAATGTAGCCCTAATAGTGTGTGTGTGTGTGTGTGTGTGTGTGGGCATGTGAAATGGTGAGTGGGCCTTCCAGTGCCAGTCTATTGTGTTAGCCCTTCTAACCAGATCTAGCCTCTCATTATTGGAGGAGCAATGGTGTGTTGTCTGGGATGTTGTGTTCCACCTCTGAGCTGTGCTGCGGTGTAATGGGGTGTAAAGTACTTCCAGTACACCGTGCCACCCCTGCCACACAACCCCCCCCCCCCTCCTGCCTGCCAGCTCATTAATCTCCCACACAGAGAGACACACTGGAAGATAAAACTGGACAGAAAAATGTAAGGGGCACCATGCTGGAAAAATGTTATCTATATCAAGTCTCACCCTGACGATGTCTTGTACTGTGGCGTGTTGTTGAAATGATTTATCTCCCTCAGATACACGCGCCTGAGGGAGGTAAGGGAATGCATGAAAAATGGGATTTGTCGGAAGAAGAATTCTCTGCTAACACGCACTGTATTGTATTAGACTGAAAGACTTGTGACACTCGGTCAGTGTGGCTGGTCCCCGTCATTTAGACGACTCGGTCAGTTGCTGTGGCACTCCTCAGTCAGAATCGGAAACCTCCCTCAGTCAGTAGCTTACATCACACTTTGAGAAATGCCTTATTCCCTACAGAACACCGTTTCAGTGTAGGCAAACTGCTTTCACTTCAGCAGCCAGTTCCCATTCACACATGTCATTTGTGTTTCCCCCCCCCCTCAGTTATTTTTCTCGTCAAGTGAGGTAAATAATATTCCCTCTGTTACCTCGCCAAGATGTTGAGTGTTGTGATAACTGAGCACCAAAGCTGAGCCTATAGGTTCTGACGCTTCTCTTCTCTAGTCGTATCAGCCGTTTTAACGCTGACAGATTAACACCCCGCTGTGAATACTACTACCTCTGACAAAAGAGCCATAGTAGTGATGGAAAGAAAATAAACTGTACTGGCAAATGCAATCTCCCATCTAAAAAAAAATAAATAATAATATATCCCTAGGAGAGTAGACGTTTTTAAAGGAGACGGGCTGAAATTGTATTTCCATTATTAGAATTTGTAACTGCCGTGAGCTCACGACGAAGCTGTGATGAGAAACTGTTTCACCCATGGGTAGTACATTAGCATATCACAACTATTCTTGGAATGTAGCAGGACCTTGTGTCAATAATAATTCATTGAATATAAAGTGTTTTTCTCACACCCAAGCTGACATTTTCTTTTAAATAATAAAAACAATCCAAAAAACAGAACGTAGACAAGAAACAAGGCTATATACAGGGATCATCAGGTTTGGAGGACATGAGAACAGAATTAGCAGAGGTCCTTGAAAGCTTTTGTGAGCAGCACGGTCTTGAGCTGTGTTTTTTAAAAGAGGACAGAGACACTGCACTAATTATGTCTGGAAGAGACTCTACCCTAATAGTGTTTTCCACAGCCGCGGAGCCCTGTCACCTATAGTTTGTAAGAGGTTGTAAGTGATAAGAAAATTTCCCAGGACATAGACATATCTGATATTGGCAAAAAGCTTAAATTCTTGTTAATCTAACTGCACTGTCCAATTTACAGTAGCTATTACAGTGAAAGAATACCATGCTATTGTTTGAGGAGAGTACACAATTTTGAACATGAAAAGTTATTAATAAACAAATTAGGCACAATTGGGCAGTCTTGACACAAAAATGTTAGCATAAATGCAATGGTTCATTGGATCAGTCTAAAACTTTAGACATACGCTGATGCCATCTAGTGGCCAATATCTAAATTGCACCTGGGCTGGAATAATACATTATGGCCTTTCTCTTGCATTTCAAAGATTGTACAAAAAAAATACCAAAACTTATTTTTTTGTATTTTCTTTTACCAGATCTATTGTGTTATATTCTACTACATTCCTTTCACATTTCCATAAATGTAAGTGTTTCCTTTCAAATGGTACCAAGAATATGCATATCCTTGCATCAGGGCCTGAGCTACAGGCAGTTAGATTTGGGTATGTCATTTTAGGTGAAAATTGAAAAAAGGGGCTAATCCTTAAGAGGTTCTGCAGGGAACTAAACTGCACCCACGCTTTGATGTCCTGCAGGCAGCTGACCAGGAGTGCATTGTCAGTGTTTGTGGAGACATACAGCCGAGTGTTGTCAGCATAGAAGTGAAAGCCCAGTCCGTGTTTCCTCAAGATGTTTCTCAGTGGCAGCATGTAGATGCAAAACAATAGTGGCCCCAGAACCAAGCCTTGAGGGGGACACCCTGTTGGACCACAACTGTCTCACCTACTAGGACCGATGGCTACAAACTGGCAGTGAGAGACACCGTTCAGGTTCTGACAGGCCCAGGTGCTTCTCCATGCAGTCCAGCAGGAAGGTGTGGCTGACCGTGTCGAGTATGAGGATGATGGCAGCCTCGAGTTAGCATTCATGAGGAGGTCATTGCCCCGGTAAGGGCCACCAGTCTTGGTGCTGTGTCTAGCTCTGAAACCCAACTGGAAGGGCTCAAGTAGGTTGTGAGTGGCCAGGTGGTTTTGGATTTGGTTAGAAACAGCACATTCGAGGAAGGAGCTTACTCAGGAAGGGCAGGTTGGAAATAGGCCTGTATTTCTGGAGGTTGTTAGTGACATTTTCAGGCCTTTTAAGTACTGGTGTGACTGCAGACAATTTTGAGCTGAGGGACACATCCAGTGATGAGGGACTTGTTGATAATTTCTATGAAGAGAGGCTCCAGAGCAGGTAAGCGGGTGTTTACAAGGGAGGTGGGAATAGGGTCAAGTGAGCAAGTGGTCGGCCTCGTTGTTTTAACCAGCTTACATCAGCTGCAGCGACTGTGGTGAAGGTGGAGGACCTTGACTCGGAGCGTAGGACCGGGTAGAACAACTACAGGGGCCGGAGAGGACAGGATGGTGTTTTGAGGTTTTCAATTTTGCTTTGGAAGAAGCACAGGTATTTGTTGCACTGTTCTGGGGTAGGCTGAGGTAGCAGAATTGTTGACAGGTTGGAGGAGCTTGCTCACAGTAAAGAACAGCACCCGGGAGTTACCACTGCCGGTCCTGAACAGTTGGGAGAGGTAGATTGTCCGAGCTGCATTTGTGGTCTGTTTTTGTTCTTGCTGATGTTACTCAAACATCTGCGCAGGCACCTTTTAGCCCAGTTTTCCGATACTGTCGTTCTAGACGGTAGCCCGTTGCTTTGAGAAGAGCGTAGCTCCTCAGTGTACCAGGGAGAAGATTTAGAGAAAGACACCAGGTGGGTTTTCAAAGGAGCAACTTCATCCAGAATGGAGGCCAAGGGAGGTGTTGTATTGAGCCACAGATAGTTCCACAAGAAAGTCAGTTGAGTTTAGGAGGCCGATGAAATCGGCACAGCAAGTACTGATACAGAGCCAGTGATTTTAAAAGGCATGCATTCAAAAGATGAGACAGCTGGTACTGGAGTAGACTTCACAGTGAATGTCTAGACCTTTAGCAGTGATGTCATTCATTAGTAAGCCTTTGTTGTTTATGGATGCATTTAAAAGCCTCAGTTGAATAACTTTGGAAGTTGCCTGAGGTGAAACCTGCAGAACTGGCCCTTGTCCTTTATCATCCACATCCGGTGTGCATGATCTCCTGTTCACATTGCGAGTGCACACACAAGATTTAAGTTTGTTCATTAGTCTCCTACCGCCCCGTCGTCTTCGCCGTCTGCAGTTTTTCCGGAGGATCCCGTGTTGCATAAGATTGTTCTCTCAGCTCCCTGCACAGGGTTGTTTTAATATGTTCATAAACTTCTGAGGAATCCTTGGGTGTAGTGAGCGATAGTTGCTGCCATTTTCTGTGTCTTTTGGTCCAGCCTTTGGCGCAGTAGATATGAGATAAGAGATCAAAGGATCCGAGCTGGTATTTGAATCCAAATTATTAGCTAGAAGTCGTCAAATATGTTAACTAATTTAACGTAGTTGATTTTAAGAAAGAAAAAACTAGTTGTGTTCAATATAAAAAACAAAGTTTGTTATTTTAGAATGTACATAAACACTTAAAACAAAATATAAGTTTGCAGGAGTAAACTACCGAGTCTGCCACTAGGCGCTATTGCACAGGGATGCAAACTAGTCACCGTTCAGTGGAATTCGCTGTTTTGAATCCGAAATAGGTGACCTACGTGATTTGTGTAGATCCGATGAGAAAAGTTTTGGGGGGGTGGGTGGATCACTACTGGCTGTAAGCGATCGAGTGACGTGCGTTTGGAGCAATACTGGCTGTATCCAAGGCTCAGCCAATCGTTCACATAACAACAGAATGCAGCGCAGCACGCGACTGAAGAAAGGAGAGACAACCAATTTACTAGTTACAATATCAGCGCGCGCTCTGGAAAGGCAGCGCGTCAGTTACTGCAGCGCGTCCCCTGAATGATAACGAATAACACCGTACCCAAACCGGCAGCTTGCAAATTGATTTTGTCCCTCCACACCAAACGCGATCACGACACACAGGTTGAAATATCAAAACAAACTAAACCAATTATATTCATTTGGGGAGAGGTCGAAAAGCATTAAACATTTATGGAAATTTAGCTAGCTTGCTAGCTAATTTGTCCTATTTAGCTAGCTTGCTGTTGCTAGCTAATTTGTCCTGGAATATAAACGTTCAGTTGTTATTTTACCTGAAATGCACAAGGTCCTCTACTCCGACAATTAATCCACACATAAAACGGTCAACCGAGTCATTTCTAGTCATCTCTCCTCCTTCCAGGCTTTTTCTTCTTTGGAGTTTTATATGGCGATTGGCATCTAACTTTCATAGTTAGTTTAGTTTATTAATTCGACCATTTAAAAAAAAACAAGCACACATAAAACTTAAAAGCCATACATGCACATTAATAAAATCATCGAGGATAACACACAAAGTCTGGGACTTATTTCCATTGTGGTCCTCTTGAGACAAGATGTTGAGACAAGATGGCTAGACAAGATTGAACACAGTATGGCAGTGAAATAATAAAACAAAAACATAGAAGAAGAACATCTATCTCATCATTCCATAGGGGTTATTCATATGGGCACAGAAGACATCAAACATATTTTTACTTTATTTTTAAAGCTGTCCAGAGAGGACGTTGTTTTTATAGGCAGAGGCAACTCATTCCATTCTGAGGCTCCGGTATACAAGAAAGTACCTTTCCCAGCATTACTCCTGAACCTGTATAAGCACACATCAGCAACACCTGATCTGGTGCTGTAATTGTGTGCATCCCTAACACGAGGAAAGTAATCACTTAAATATCTGGGCGCAGGACCATAAATACACCTGTAAACCAAACCTAGTCTAATCTGGGACACCCTAGCCTCAACAGGCGATGGCCAAACTCAGTTCATCTTTCAATCACCCATGTGGGTATAACCAATGAGGAGATGGCACGTGGGTATCTGCTTCTATAAACCAATGAGGAGATGGGAGAGGCAGGACTTGCACCGCGTTTAGCGCCACAAATAGAACTGACTTCTATTTTAGCGCTTGGCAGTGCAGATGCTCGTTGGCGCACGTGAGCAGTGTGGGTGCAATAGTTGAATAACATGCATGTTTACATTTATTTTGCAATGCTCGCGCACGCGACGTGGTCTGCATGTTAGGTGAGAAGCCTGACCACAGAGACGGGGGGTGAGAAGGTGATGAAGCGTACTTCATGAGCTGTAACCGAAAAACAACTGGCATTTGGAAAGTTTGAGGTGAGGGAGAAAGTGTGGTGGAACAAGTATTAGCATTAAGTACACTGCTCAAAAAAATAAAGGGAACACTTAAACAACACAATGTAACTCCAAGTCAATCACACTTCTGTGTAATCAAACTGTCCACTTAGGAAGCAACACTGAATGACAATAAATGTCACATGCTGTTGTGCAAATGGAATAGACAAAAGGTGGAAATTATAGGCAATTAGCAAGACACCCCCCAAAACAGGAGTGATTCTGCAGGTGGTGACCACAGACCACTTCTCAGTTCCTATGCTTCCTTGCTGATGTTTTGATCACTTTTGAATGCTGGCGGTGCTCTCACTCTAGTGGTAGCATGAGACGGAGTCTACAACCCACACAAGTGGCTCAGGTAGTGCAGTTCATCCAGGATGGCACATCAATGCGAACTGTGGCAAAAAGGTTTGCTGTGTCTGTCAGCGTAGTGTCCAGAGCATGCAGGCGCTACCAGGAGACAGGCCAGTACATCAGGAGACGTGGAGGAGGCCGTAGGAGGGCAACAACCCAGCAGCAGGACCGCTACCTCCGCCTTAGTGCAAGGAGGTGCACTGCCAGAGCCCTGCAAAATGACCTCCAGCAGGCCACAAATGTGCATGTGTCAGCATATGGTCTCACAAGGGGTCCGAGGATCTCATCTCGGTACCTAATGGCAGTCAGGCTACCTCTGGCGAGCACATGGAGGGCTGTGCGGCCCCACAAAGAAATGCCACCCCACACCATGACTGACCCATCGCCAAACCGGTCATGCTGGAGGATGTTGCAGGCAGCAGAACGTTCTCCACGGCGTCTCCAGACTCTGTCACGTCTGTCACATGTGCTCATGTGCTCAGTGTGAACCTGCTTTCATCTGTGAAGAGCACAGGGCGCCAGTGGCGAATTTGCCAATCTTGGTGTTCTCTGGCAAATGCCAAACGTCCTGCACGGTGTTGGGCTGTAAGCACAACCCCCACCTGTGGACGTCGGGCCCTCATACCACCCTCATGGAGTCTGTTTCTGACCGTTTGAGCAGACACATGCACATTTGTGGCCTGCTGGAGGTCATTTTGCAGGGCGCTGGCAGTGCACCTCCTTGCACTAAGGCGGAGGTAGCGGTCCTGCTGCTGGGTTGTTGCCCTCCTACGGCCTCCTCCACGTCTCCTGATGTACTGGCCTGTCTCCTGGTAGCGCCTGCATGCTCTGGACACTACGCTGACAGACACAGCAAACCTTTTTGCCACAGTTTGCATTGATGTGCCATCGTGGATGAACTGCACTACCTGAGCCACTTGTGTGGGTTGTAGACTCCGTCTCATGCTACCACTAGAGTGAGAGCACCGCCAGCATTCAAAAGTGACCAAAACATCAGCCAGGAAGCATAGGAACTGAGAAGTGGTCTGGGGTCACCACCTGCAGAATCACTCCTGTTTTGGGGGGTGTCTTGCTAATTGCCTATAATTTCCACCTTTTGTCTATTCCATTTGCACAACAGCATGTGAAATTTATTGTCAATCAGTGTTGCTTCCTAAGTGGACAGTTTGATTTCACAGAAGTGTGATTGACTTGGAGTTACATTGTGTTGTTTAAGTGTTCCCTTTATTTTTTTGAGCAGTGTATATAAATCCAAAGAAGAAAGGCCTGGAAGGAGGAGAGATGACGAGAAATGATTCGGGATGACCGTTTTTATGTGTGGATTAATTGTCAGAGTAGAGGACCTTGTGCATTGCAAGTAAAATAACAACTCAATGTTTATATCCCAGGACAAATTAGCTAGAAACCGAAAGCTAGCTTAATTGGACAAATTAGCTAGCTAGCTAAATTGCCATAAATGTTTAATGCTTTTTGACTTGTCCCCAAATTAATATAATTTGGTTTTGAGTTTGTTTTAATATTTTAACATGCGTCTTGATCGCGTTTGGTGTGAGGGGACAAAATGAATTTCCGCGCGCAAGCACCAGTTTGGGTACGGTGTTAGCCCTTGGCAACGCAGACACTCGTTGGCACGCGCGAGCAGCGTGGGTGCAATCATTGAATGACGTGTATGTTTAAATTTACTTTGCAACGCACACGACGCAAGCAGTGTGGTCAGCATGTAACCAATTCGCTATAGTATTAACTAGTATACGAGTCCTTGCCGTTCCTCAAGTTGTAATGCGTTAGTTGCTTACTGGACCCTGGCAATCTGTGTGAAATGTTAACGAACTTACCACTATCTGTTAACTAATGTTTTCCCTCTACAGTATGTGGTTAATTTTCGGGAATGAGAATTAGGTGAAAATGAGCCGTTGCTTGTTAAACAAGTGGATTCAGGGATCAAGTGTAGCTGAAGATGGGCCTGGCTTAAGCTGGGTGCCATTTATAGAGGTGAAAGGAACACCACACACTTTCCCTCTTTCTCACTTTTGCTGGCACATTGTAGAACAGATGTCCACAGGCAGAAAGTGTACAATGTAATAATATGCAGTGTAGCCCAAAGATAGTGTTTGTTGTGTTGAACTTGACATTAACACGTGTAAGTGAGTGGGGGATTATAATTGTTTTTACTCAGTGAATGTTATTTTTGCACACATATAGCCTTGTTCACTTGCTCGTCTATAGTGGCCACTATAATAGAGCAATAATAGAATGCCTGTTTGTTTCATTCTATTTCTACTTAAAATGTTTTTTTTGTGTTGTTTTTTTGTTTTTTTCTTTTTTTTTCTTTCTCCAAGTGCAATATTTGTGTGTGTGGTCACAAGCGTTCTATTATAAAGGCTACCTGCAATATTGGTGTGTTGTTTTTTTCTTCTCAAGTCTTGAGTGTCATTTGCAGTAAAGTCTAGGCAACAAATAACATTGGATTGCTTTCCTTTTTTTTTTTAAATGTAGCTGTGGGTTAGGTTCACATGAACCACTTTTTATTGTACACACAGAGACTGATCAGGCAGATCATATTCTCTGTTTTAATTAGTTAAAACCTGCGTTTCTCCCTGGCGGGGATTTTTTGTTGTTGCATGTTTCAGTGCAACAAAAAAAAGGGGTCACCTTTTTGGGTCCTCGCCAGTTTGCATCCCCGATTGCAACCATCAACGACAGCAGCTGGTTGAAAGGTACATACTTGAAAGCGTTAACGTTGGAGGTTGAGGTTCACTCTCTTCAGTCAAAGGGAATAAATAGTAGCTTGTTTCTTGCTTTGTTTTTTTCTTGTATTTTTCTTTTGGGGGGGCTTAGCTATTTTGTAGCACATTCACCTTTGGGCTTAATCTGCCGTCACAGACTAATTTGTTATCATTTGTGTTAATGAGTGTTGATGCGGTGTGCAGGCTGAGTCATGCGTTTCGGGGGGGAGCCTTGAGTGAAGCCGATGCCCTCATCCATCATCCCGATACAGCGGTCTCACAGGAGATCTACTCGGGCAGAGCTGTGACCCTCTTCCAGGCAAACAACCAGGACTAGAACATGGTTTTTTGAGTTTTTTAATGTGTGCGTGTATGTGCAAGGCCTGCACTGTTATGTCTGCCATCTGACCATGTAAGAGAGGACAGGGATGTGCCACGAGCCGACAAATATCCACATTTCATCTGAACACATTGTTTACCTAAATATCACAGTTTTTTTCCCTTTTGTTTTAACACAATCCATACAGTATACTCACCGTAAGTCAGTTTCATTGTACGTAATGAAGATATATCTTTTTCTTCTGGCTTTGTATCTGAATCGCCATATACAGGTGAGAAAAGTAATACTGTATCTCTCATTGTTCCACTTTAGAGATCTAACGCTATCTGTCTGAATTCTTTACAGGTGGCGTACATGAGACTGTAATGTCAGAGGTCAAGAGCCATGGATCCACTCGTCTTTCCTAGAGGGAGGATCAGCAGAAGAAGCACTGGAACACTAGAGTACAGTTACTTATCTGTCAGACTAATTTGAGTGAAGCCAATGCCCTCATCCATCATCCCAATACAGCGGTCTCACAGGAGATCTACTCGGGCAGAGCTGTGTTCAAGACGCACGTAATGGAAAACCAAGTTCCATTGCCCAAGTTCAGCTGGTGCACACCTCCGAGTGGAGCATTCACCTAAAAGAACGATCATTCCGTTTTACGTTTTGAAAAGGTCTTCTTCAATTTGGTCCTACTGAACATGACCCTGATAGATGCTGTAATGCAAACCATGTAAAAAGACTTGTGACTAATCATTCCAATGGAATGTCTGAGTTATTGATGACCTGCCCAGATTAAATAGTGACTCTGACTAACATGCCTGTGTTGAAGTGTGTGTTTATTAGCGGGGGGGTCACTTTTACTGTAAATAAGAATAGAATATGTTTCGAAACACTTCTGCATGAATGTGGATGCTACCATGATTGTGGATAATCCTGAATGAATCGTGAATAATGATGAGTGACAAAGTTACAGACGCACAAATATCATACCCCCCAAAAAATGGCTTGGGGGTAGGTATGATATTTGTGCGTCTAACTTTCTCACTCATCATTGTTCACGATTCCTTCAGGATAATCCATCTATTCTTTTTTTTATAATAAAAGTGACTCCAAAATGACACTACATTATTTACCATGCATTTCTGTTGGGCACAAAAACATTTGAAACACAACCAAAACAAACTGCAAATGCATCCCAAAAATTGTAGTTACAAGCTTGATGTAGTCAATGCATGCTATGGATATGGGACCAAGTACTTAACTTTTTACTACTTTAATACACAAGTGAATTTGTCCCAATACTTTTACTCCCCTAAAATGGGGGAACTATGTACAACAACAAAAAATCGGTTCACCCGATGTGGATGAAAATACCCTCAAATTAAAGCTGGCAGTCTGCACTTTAACCTCAGTCATTGTTTGATTTTAAATCCAAACTGTTGAAGTATAGAGCCAAAAGAGGAAAAAATGCTTCACTGTCCCAATAATTACAAAGGGCACTGTATGTAACCTCTGACAGGTGGTATCATTTTGGACAGGCTTTCATTTTACCTCTCTGCAACCACTTTTCCTCGCCACACTACCTGCTGCTGTGTGAGAGGGAAACCAGCTGACAGCGTCATTATAATAACTCTGCTATAATGACTTTTTTCTTTTCTTTTTTTTACCAGAGAGCTAGTAATTGTGGTTGCATATGAGATCGAACGCTCCAGGGTTTTCTGAATGTCAGCTAGCGACGCTTTAATTACAAATACCTCCTTAGATTAATGTGCACTAGAATCTCAGCCAGCTTCACAAGTACATGACGACATACCGTCGATGCAGAATGATTATACATTATGCGGAATAATCTTCCGTAGCTCCATTAGACTCCAGGAAAGCCCGTGTGATTCAGTTTCATTTTGAGGATTTGAATGTTCTCTTACAGTGGGTCTATAAACAGGGCATAGCCGATAATAGGACACACATATTGTGCATCCCCATGGGGCTGTAAGAAGGTCATTGTTGGTAGCAACTGTAAACCGAATAGCGATGAAGTGGAACACGGTCTGCACCATTAAGAATAAGGAAAAGAGTTATATTCAGCATCGCTTAAGGTCTATAGTTAGCCAGCTAAAAGGTCATGGTTTGAATACCAGGAGATAAGCTTCATGAAAAACTAAGTTAACCAAATGTACTGATTTGTATATTTTTTTTGCTCTCTATTTTGGGTCTTTTCAGACCCATCTTGTCTCATGGTTTTGCTAACCAATATAAGGACACAACTATAGTGAATCCCAACACGGGTACAGTATAAGGTGGTCATTGTTGGTAGCTGTACAACTGCAAGAAACTAACAGGGTCAACCCTAGCTGATGCAGATGCAGAGTTAGACCAGCTTATATCTGTCTATAGTAAGATCAAAGGTAGACTATAACAGTACTGTATAACGGGGGGGGGGACTAAGCTTCTCAACACGGATCCAACAGAAAGAACAAATGTATCGAGCACTAAGCTCTATATATATTGCTGTCTGTTTTGGAGCTATTCAGGCCTACCCCTCTCCAGTGTCTTGTGATTAAGACGAGCTATCTGCATAGGTTATATAGCAGACAATGAGAGACGATTCAGCATTGTCTCTGCCAAAGTAAGGTGTCTTATGTTATTTTTACAAGCTCCCCGGGAGATGTAGATACCACTGTTTGCCTCCCTGGATCTGCCATGTGCTGATGCGGCAACTGACAATTACTTTAAAAAATAGAAAGGCATATTGTGCTCACTGAGGTGGCAAAGCAGAGAGTGAATTGGCTAATTAAATATATCCAGTGTTGAACAGTCAAGAGGGTCTCGGCTCTCTTTCCAGCCCTTGTCACACGAGAGTCAATTAAGCGAGCTCGAAATAAACCATCAGCGTGAACCGAAGCAGACTGAGTGGGAAGAGGTACTGGAAGAGTTGCCCTCGTTCTGAAGACACACACACACACACACACGACAGATACATCAACAGTGTTTATTGTAGGGAATCACTGCGTTTTGCAGCTTTGAGGAGATGCTGTCTTTCATTCCCCTCATCTTTGATCAAAGAAAACGGTATCAAGTGGAGAGAGAAAAATTATCCTCCAAGGTGACGTTGGGCTGCCCGTGTTGTCATTGTACTTCTCATTAGTCTCCTCGGCTAGTTATCTCTAGAGAAATGCACAACTGAAATTCTTGATTTTTCTTCCTATTTCGACCTATGATTTGGACGTGGCTTGACAGGTTTTTTTCGTCTCAGAGGATGCCTTTTAGAAAAGGTAGAAAAGGAAGAGATCGAAACCCACCTTGAGAGAATAAAAGGTTATAACTAGCCTTCATTACTGTAACTCTCAAATGTGATAACGGTCTTACATTTGTATCTAATCTAAGGGGTAACACTGGCTGCGTGCGACTGTGTGTTTGTCAATCAGGGATCTTGTATGTGATGGCAAGATTGAAAATGTGTTGCATGGGAGATTAGGCACACACTACTTCTGGAGAACACACACACACACACACCAATTTAAGAAGGGGGACCCATTCAAACGCATTCAGTTATGGATGGCAGTAACACATTTCATAGACATTTCTCCCCTTCCTCACTGACTCTGGAGTTCTCAGTGCCCCCAAAACAGACACAGTAGGCCTGTTTCCCAGACACAGATTAAATCCAATCCAGGACTAAGACACATTTTCAATGGAGACTGATTTTGTATTTTTTTTAAATCTGTGTCTTGGAAACCGTCCAGTGAGTATAAGACACTGATACCCCATTTTATTCTCCAACCCCTGCAAATGTTTTCAGTTTTACCCCAACACCCATTGTAGATAGCCCATTATTAGATAACATCACATGCGTACGGACAGACCCATTCAGAGCTTTACGATATCAATTTCAGATTGGATGTTCCAGGCATGTGCCCATAATGAATTCGTTCTGTATTATTTTTTAGATTAACTGGGACGGGTGGTGTCTGAGATTACATGTGACCTGTGTAAAGGGTGAGCTCCATTGGTATAAAGTCAGAGGAACCAAGCTCCTACCTCATTTCTTTTAGTCAATGAGGCATCGGATAGAGTTCCTGCTGCAGTCAACCAGCCCTAATGTTTTCTCTGCCTAAGTGCATCTTCAAGCTTATTCCCCCTACAAATGATTCCTGAGCCTTTTGATATTCTCTCTTTGTGAATGGGTAAAAAATAAATGCTATCAAAAGCAGGTGGAAATAATATGATAGCTTTCATTGCTGAAGGGCACGCCAAGATAATATTGCCATCTTTTATTTCTCTCTTTTCTCCCTCTCTGAGCATGCTTATTACTCTTCCCATCTTTCTATAATTCGTCTTGTTCTTTCATTTTCTCATCTGATACATTTCTCTTCTTGCTCTTACGACTACAGAGGACTAGCTTCCTCTCTTCCTATCCTAACCCCTTCCTCACCCCCCTCTCTGTCCCTCTCCACACCTTCCGCTACGTCCGCTATTACCCTCCTATGCTCCTTATCCTCTCTCCCCATCCCCCCTCTCTCTCTCCTCTGCGCCTCCCTTACTCCCTCTCCCTCCCTACCGCTCACTAATATGGCATCGTGGTGTATCTGCGGGTCCTCTGTGACTCATTACTTTGCCCATTGGCCTGGGTGCCACCCCCGGACGAGAACCTGTGAAAATGCCATCCCCGTGGTGAAAGGTTTGAGCGTACTGTAGTGCCAGCCCTCCCCTGGGCAAGGATGGTACCACCACATCTGTGTGGCATGAGATGCGCAAGATTACATCTTGCTCTGGATTCTGTACTACTGTTCTCCAGAAAAATAAAAAGCCATAATATATGGGTAAATTGCATAGCAGACACACATTACAATTATAAACACTACTAATGTATGTTACATGTGAATTAATTGTTAATGGGCGACTTGTACTCCCACAGCTGTCCACTAAAACTCATGATAGGACAAGATGGTGTGATGGCATTCAGTCAGTCAATTTTAACATTCTAATCGAAACAATCTGAAGCGGCATCTGTGCGCTCAGTATTAATATTTTAGGATATATACAAAGCATTAGGAACACCTGCTCTTTCCATGACGTAGACTGACCAGGTGATTCCAGGTGAAAGCTATGATCCCTTATTGATGTCACTTAAATCCACTTCAATCAGTGTTGATGAGTTAAAGGATGAAGAAGGATTTTTAAACCTGAATGGGCAAGCCAAAATATTTACAGTTGAAGTCAGTTAAGATCACCACTTTATTTTAAGAATGTGAAATGTCAGAATAATAGAGAGATTTATTTCAGCTTTTATTTTTTTCATCACATTCCCAGTGGGTCAGAAGTTTACATGCACTCAATTAGTATTTGGTAGCATTGCCTTTAAATTGTTTAACTTGGGTCAAACATTTTGGGTAGCCTTCCTCAAGCTTCCCACAATAAATTGGGTCAATCTTGGCCCATTCCTCCTAACAGAGCTGGTGTAACTATGTCAGGTTTGTAGACCTCCTTGCTCGCACACGCTTTTTCAGTTCTGCCCACACATTTTCTATAGGATTGAGGTCAGGGCTTTGTGATGGCCACTCCAATACCTTGACTTTGTTGTCCTTAAACCAATTTGCCACAACTTTGGAAGTATGCTTGGGGTCATTGTCCATTTGGAAGACCCATTTGCGACCACGCTTTAACTTCCTGACTGATGTCTTGAGATGTTGCTTCAATATATCCACATAATTTTCCTCCCTCATGATGCCATCTATTTTGTGAAGTGCACCAGTCTCCCCTGCAGCAAAGCACCCCCACAAGATGATGCTGCCACCCCCGTGCTTCACGGTTGGGATGGTGTTCTTCGGCTTGCAAGCCTCCCCCTTTTTCCTCCAAACATAATGATGGTCATTATGGCCAAACAGTTCTATTTTTGTTTCATCAGACCAGAAGACATTTCTCCAAAAAGTACCATCTTTGTCCCCATGTGCAGTTGCAAACCATAGTCTGGCTTTTTAATGGCTGTTTTGGAGCAGTGGCATCTTCATTGCTGAGCGGCCTTTCAGGTTATGTCGATATAGGACTCGTTTTACTGTGGATATAGATACTTATGTACCTGTTTCCTCCAGCATCTTCACACGGTCCTTTGCTGTTGTTCTGGAATTGATTTGCACTTTTCGCACCGAAGTACGTTCATCTCTAGAAGACAGAATGTGTTTCCTTCTGACCCACTGAAATTGTGATACAGTGAATTATAAGTGAAATAATTTGTCTGTAAACAATTGTTGGAAAAATGACGTGTCATTCACAAAGTAGATGTCCTAACCGACTTGCCAAAACTATAGTTTGTTAACAAGAAATTTGTGGAGTGGTTGAAAAACTAGTTTTAATGACTCCAATCTAAGTGTATGTAAACTTCCGACTTAAACTGTAAGTGCCTTTGAACAGGGTATGGTAGTAGGTGCCAGGTGCACCGGTTTGAGTGTGTCAAGAACTGCAGTGCTACTGGGTTTTTCACGCTCAACAGTTTCCCGTGTGTATCAACAATGGTCTACCACCCAAAGGACATCCAACTTGATACAACTGTGCGAAGCATTGGAGTCAACATGGGCTTGTAGAGTCTACGCTCTGGCGAATTGAGGCTGTTCTGAGGGTAAAAGGGGGTGCAACTCAATATTAGGAAGGTGTTCCTAATGTTTAATGCACTCTGTATTCCTATCTATATGCAGGTAACTGCCAAAATAAAGGAAACACTTGAGTAAATGAAGGATACAAAGTATATTGAAAGCAAGTGCTTCCACACAGGTGTGGTTCCAGAGTGAATTAAGCAATTAAAACATCCCATTATTCTTAGGGTTTTGTATAAAATGCCCAGTTGCCTATTATTGTGGCTACCATGACGCGAAGAAGATAGCTCAGTAAATTTGAAAGAGGGGTCTCAAAGGAGCATAGGGGGTTCAAAAGGTGTGTGTGTGTGTGTGTGTGTGTGTGTGTGTGTGTGTGTGTGTGTGTGTGTGTGTGTGTGTGTGTCTCACTCACCAGATCTCAACTCAATTGAACACTCATGGGAGATTCTGGAGCGGCGCCTGAGACTGCGTTTTCCACCACCATCAACAAAACATCAAATGATGGAATTTCTCGTGGAAGGACGGTGTCGCATCCCTCCAATAGAGTACCAGACACTTCTAGAATTTATGCAAAGGTGCATTGAAGCTGTTCTGGCAGCCAATGCCCTATTAAGCCACTGTTTCCTTTATTTTGGCAGTTACTTGTGTATCTTCACTATATAAGAAACATTTGAACACCAATGTGTTGTAGTTTTAGTATTTTTTTTAAAACTTTTTCTTAAAGGCAGTGTAGAGTTCTCAGTAGATTGATGGAGTGTCAGAGGGGGCAGGCCTGACAGTCAGGAGAATAGACCTTCCAGTGACAGATGACAGGAGAGATTGGAGCGTTGGTAATGATGACCGGGGTGTACAGCGCCTGTACAGTGCAGCAGTAGATATTTTATTATCTTTCAAGAGGAACAGAACAGCTGCTCAGTCTTTTAGAGTGAGATATAAACGTCACTGTCCGAGGTCAACCGCATAGGGGCAGTTAGAGGCACTGAGTTTCTTGCCCATTCACCCTCTGAATGGCACATATACACAATTCATCTCTCAATTGTCTCAAGGCTTAGAAATCCTTCTTTAACCTCTCCTCCCCTTTATCTCCACTGATTGAAGTGGATTAAACAAGTGACATCTATAAGGGATCATAGCTTTCACCTGGTCAGTTTGTTCTTAATGTTTTGTATACTCAGAGTATATTGCTGTCATTACGTACACATAGTATAAATATGGAAAAGTTCCGTGATGTGGTAACCATAGAATATGGTGGTGATCAACCTTGGTCATAAAGACCTACAGGATATGCAGGCTTTGGTTGCAGCCCAGCAATAAAACACCTGAGATGACTAGGTGTTAAGTAGAATCATATGTTTTAGTGTAGGGCTGGAACAAAAATGCACGCTGGGGAGTAGCTTAGTAGAGTTGGTGAGCAGACCGCTGAAGTAAGTGAATGGAAAAGGAATGGTTTCTATAATGAAGATGGCAATCTACACGAAACAAAAATATAAACGCAACATGTAAAGTGTTGGTCTCATGTTTCATGAACTGAAATAAAAAATCTGAGAAATGTTCCATACGCACAAAAAGCTTATTTCTCTCAAATGTTGTGCACGAATTTGTTTACGTCCCTGTTGGTGAGCATTTCTCCTTTGCCAAGATAATCTGTCCACCTGACAGGTGAGGTATATCAAGAAGCTGATTAAACAGCATGATCATTACACAGGTGCACCTTGTGCTGGGGACAATAAAAGGCCACTTTAAAATGTGAAGTGTTGTCACTCAACACAATGCCACACGTCTCAAGTTTTGAGGGAGCATGCAATTGGCATGCTGACTGCAGGAATGTCCATCAGAGCTATTGCCAGAGAATTGAATGTTAATTTCTCTACCATAAACTGCCTCCAATGTCGATTTAGAGAATTTGGCAGTATGTCCAACCGGCCTCACAACCACAGACCACGTGTAACCACGACAGCCCAGGACCTCCACATCCGGCTTCTTCACCTGCGGCATCATCTGGGGACAGGGACGGGGTACGGGAGTGCTGAGGAGTATTTCTGTCTGTAATAAAGCCTTTTTGTGGGGAAAAACTAATTCTAATTGGCTGGGCCTGGCTCCCCAGTGGGAGGGCCAATGCGCTCCCGGGCCCACCCTTGGCTGCACCCCTGCCCAGTCATGTGAAATCTATAGATTAGGGCCAAATGAATTCATTTCAATTGACTGATTTCCTTATATGAACTATAACTCAGTATAATCTTTGAAATTGTTGCATGTTGCGTTTTATATTTCTTGTTCAGTATATATTAACATGGTCTTCGGCTGTGTGAGTTCTGGTATCTGAGGGTTAGTATGACTAGTTAGACTACGTGAGGTCCCCATGACAAAAAAACGTTGGGATGAAACCCACTTAATCCCAATCCCAAATCCCAAATGACATGTCAGTAAAGTGAACTGCTTAGCTGACTTGACCTCTCTAGGTGAGTGCAACATGAGAGGTGAATAGATACATGGATGGGTGGAGGAGGTTATGGACAAGGCAATCAGTTAGCATCCAAAGCCAAGATGAATGGCCCTATTTGAGCAGGACAATGTCTTTTCTGTGTGCCTCGTGGCGTCCCTCCCTGCAGCAGCTGTGTCCTGAGCCTACGTTACCCATGTAGGAGCATCAGCACAGAGGGGAAAATGTTCTGTCACCTCAAACTGCCGGGTCATAGCAGGATCAGAAAATTGGGGCTGTAGAGAGAAATGTCTTTCTTTCTTTCTCACTCTCCCACTCACTCTTTCACTCCTACTCCATCTCTCTGTTTTCAGTTATCATGGTCCTGATGAGAGGGGCTGCTGTTTGTGCGGGAGACAAAGCCTCAGGACACGGGGGCAATATCCCACTCATGTGATTAGCTCAAGAGAGCTGGAAACCAAATTAAATAATGTCCAGCAGATAATCCTGCTGGCCAGTATCCAGAATGTGTGTCTGTGTATGGCTAAAGGTTGTTCTAGTACTGTTAAGTTCTGCAGAAGAAGTCTCATGCACATTTCCCTGGATTCATCTGAGTTTGGTGGCCTACTTGAATGTCATCATAACCAAAACCTTTCTTTTGCTTGCAGGGTGAGGCATGCACTTTCCACATTATTCTGATGTGCGGAGGTGCTTTGTGATCTGTTAGTTCTGTTAGTTCTGTCTCACAGAGCGGTCTGTGATTGTAGTTCACCCCAAACAAAGGTCTCGGAGGCAGCTCGCTCTATCCGATCCCAGACTTTATTCTGGGATGGAGATATTACCTGTCTTCTGACAGACGAAAGACCTACACTCCACCAAATGGGGTGAGGAGGAAGTGAGCGGGTTCACCCTAACAAATAGAGAGAACATCATACGTTTTTTTCTTGGTCTCACTCTTCAAAGCGCCCCCTGCCACCCTATTTTCTTTTGATGCAATGTCTGTGCTGCTGTGTTGCTACTTAAAATTAAAAAAAAAAAATCATCTTTATTTCATCAGTCAGTTAGCTGGCATTTTGACTTCTGAAATTGAAATAGCAGCTTCTCATCAAACGTTAGGAAACGATATTGCAAGTTATTGTGTAGTGCATTGGAACTGGAGAAAATTTGGCTTTTTATCTTTGTATACCATGGCGTATCCTTGCTAATTCACGCACACACAGAAAAGTATACAATTCCAGTTCGCGATCAGTAGTTTCAATTTGACAAAATTGCCGTATGCCCTCGCACTTACAGTAGCTTCTGGCTGCCATAGTGAACTGCTAGCTATCATTTATCCCTACAAGCCTGTCTCCGTCTCTGAATTAGAATATCTCTCTCTTTCTATTCCTCTGCTCAGATGCCTGTCTCCGCCATGCAATCCCAGTGCGCTCTGTTCAGATGAGCGGGCCGGAGGATTGGCTTGTGGGGTTGACTGGGTTCCGTATTATTGGAATGGAGTTTCCTGCTGCGAAGCGCAGTGAGGAGTGGAGTCTAAACTCACGGTCTCACATCGGAACACTATAGGCCATGAGTTTGTGCATGGGTACGCGCCGCCGCCGTATGTTCACACGCATATAAGCAAAACGACTAAAATAAAGATGCGTGTGCGCATACACATTCTGTATAAGCATATTTGATTATGGTGTATTATGTTTGAGTGCCGTTATGATGGAGGTAGAGAGAGCTTAACACTTATGCCAGAACTACTACTCCTTTGTGACATAATATCTCCAAAATGTCGGTGCCCGCCGGTCATGTCCCTGACTCATCCCCCTCTCAGCCCTCACTCTGAGTTCATTTGGTGGCTCAACGTTGATGAGACGTTGCCTAAATGTTTGCTTAATGAGAACCACATGGAGGAAACAGTCGTTTAACAACGCAGATGCCAGCTTGACTCCGTCCTCACAACCCCCCCCCCCAATCCCCCCTTTTATTCCATCCTCTTGATTTCCCCCCTTTCTCTCCCTCTCACAGCAGACATTTTCTCTCTTCTGTCCGTCTTTCGTAATCGATCCCTCTAATTACTGCCGGAGCCTCACCTGCTGTCTTGCCGGGCTGAATGAGCTTGTAGTGTAGCACTTTGTTTTCAGTCTTCAATGCACTTGAATATTCTCACTGCACGGTCAAACTGAGCTAAACAAGGGGGACTCGAGCTGAATACAAATGCAGAATGAAAGAGATTTGAATTGAATGGTCTGCCTGTGGTTGCTCTGATCATCAAATATCCTCTCTAATCACAGAGATATTTACAGAATAGTTCCCAGCATGCAGTGGGGTGTATCGTGTTCCTCCTTTATGCACTTGGAAGGAACAGTGCCCTGCGGCCATTGCTTTGGAAGATTTCCTCCCCAGATCTTGGCATATTTGTTTTTTTGTGATGTGATTAAAATGATTCATCTGAATTCAGCATTGTTCAAGTTGCTCTGGGGAAAGAGAGAAGAAAGAGAGAGACAGAAAGCATAAGAGGGAAGAAAGTCAGTTTTAGACCAGTCTAAAATCATTTTCAGTGGCAGAGAGCAGATTATTGGTGTAACGTATTCCTGATTCTTATAGCTATACAGTATCCACAATATACAGTACAAGTCAAAAGTTAGTACACACCTACTCATTCAAGGGTTTTTCTTTATTTTTACCATTTTCTACATTGTAGAATAATAGTGAAGACATCAAAACTATGAAATAACACATATGGAATCATGTAGTAACCAAAAAAGTGTTAAACAAAGATTCTTCACACCTTAATGACAGCTTTGCACACTCTTGGCATTCTATCAACCAGCTTCACCTGGAATGTTTTTCCAACAGTCTTGAAGAAGTTCCCACATATGCTGAGCATTTTTGGGCTGCTTTTCCTTCTCTCTGCGGTCCAACTCATCCCAAACTGTGGCTACTTTGAAGATTCTCAAATATAAAATATATTTTGATTTGTTTAACACATTTTTGGTTACTACATGATTCCATATGTGTTATTTCATAGTTGTGATGTCTTCACTATTATTCTACAATGTAGAAAATAGTCAAAATAAAGAAAAACTCTGGAATGAGTAGGTGTGTCCAAACTTTTGACTGGTACTGTACTTATTATTGTTTAAGCTACAGATGCCAGTTAAGTTGGTGAATAACAGCAGAACAATGATTAAAACCTATAGGCACAGATACCTAAATACCCGCTCAAGTACCATTAAAACCTCTTAGATGTCAAGTCTCCTATTTGGGGGACTTTGACTGGTTCTGGACTGGTTCCGACTGACATTTTGGTGTACAAAGTGTTCTGTGAACATCGTATGGTCCCGTGTCCTATATTGCAAGATAGCCCCCCCAAAATATTAATTTGTTTGGGGGAAATAAATTATTTAATGAAAAGAGAGAATCTGGCAGATGCAACAATACTAGTTTCATCTCGCTGTGGATTTAGAGCTCTCAACATGAAAGAAATAGTCAATAATTTAATAGAATGCCATTAAGACCACTTTCTCTTGGTCACAGATAGATGAAACCCTTCATGCTTGAAGCTGAAGTTGTAACGAGTCTGGCCACATTTGAATGTTGTCTCTGTGCAGTTCATTGGACGTTTAGGAGAAAATGCTTTTCCGGCGGTTATATGAAATACTGCCAATATTGTACTGCCACTAATTTTACAGTTATAAGAAATGTGAAATCTTATAGTAAGTTGTATTGTTACTATACTTTGAAAGCATTTCAGTAGTTTCAAGCCCTATTGCCCTACTTTTGTTAAATAAGAAAATTCAAATGTTCATAATATTTGTACTATGTACTTGGGCTTGGGTCCTCAAAAGTGAGTACCCCTCAGCAATTTACTATTTTACCAGAAAGGTGATTCCAGAACGATTGATTGTTTATGGCCATCTCTTGAAAAAAAATATTTTGAGGTGTCTATTTAGGTAGAAATAAAAACGTTGCCCTATCATTTTACAGTTTACTTTACTTTATTGGGTTTATTTTTTACAGGTACAGTGCACATTAATCAACGTTTCAGTAAAAGTGCCTGGTTTTAGCCAGCCGGCCAATTTTCAACTGCATGTTATTGAATGGGCAGGTTATTGAATGAGGTTGGCTCATTCATCCCCCTCTTCTCCCCTGTAACTGTTCCCCAGGTCGTTGCTGTCTAGGGAGTTTTTCGTAGCCACCGTGCTTCTACATCTGCATTGCTTGCTGTTTGGGGTTTTAGGCTGGGTTTCTGCACAGCACTTTGTGACATCAGCTGATGTAAGAAGGGCTTTATAAATACATTTGATTGATTGATTGATTGACTGTAAATGAGAATGTGTTCTCAGTCAACTTACCTGGTAAAATAAGGGTTAAATACAACAAAAATTAAACTCAAGGCTAAATTGTCGTATCGGGTTTAAAAAGAAACCGTTTAACCGTCTATTGGTCTATTCACCGTTTATTTTCACATAGTTAAGGGGATTTGTTGGAGAGCAAAAGAGATTAATCCTCTCTACAGCTCTGCTCTACTCCAGCGCATTTCAGGAATTTGCTTTTATCAGGACAATTTGGATTTCCATTTTGAAATCACGAGTCGTGAGTACAACAGTCAAACCGGGCAACTGGAGAGCACTTATGTCAGTGTTTGAAACAACAAAAAGCACCTGGGTGTGGTCTGTGGTTAGACATGGGCTGGCACGAGGGAGATAGGCAAGTCCCTACAAACCGAAATTAGCTTTAATCCTTGTCATCTCCTCTGAGCTCATAGACTTTTATTTTCTATTTATTTACTTAAACCTTATTTTACCAGGTAAGTTGACTGACAACACATTCTCATTTACAGCAACAACCTGGGGAATAGTTACAGGGGAGAGGAGGGGGGATGAATGAGCCAATCGGAAGGGGTTAGTAAGTGGAGAGGGGCATAATTGCGCAACACGTTGGATTGTAGACGACAGCGGGAGGTCTAGTCAAGTGCCACATAATTGATCTGATATCTACATATAATACTCAGATTACACAGCACTTTAAGAATATTGCATTACATCTGTCGGGACTCGGGAGGCGGTCTGTGGCTGTGTCTCACTGTCTCAGGCCTATTTCATTATTCCCCGTGTCGACTGCCAGTAAGCTTCCCTGGTGAGGCGACTCGTCTCATTTCATAAAGAGAATGGAAAATGACAAGATGGAGATCAGGCAAGCGGAACGACGATGCACTTGACAACAGGGAGCTGATATTGTAACCAGAGAAATGTAGTATGGGAGCGTTTCCACTAGCACTCAGGTTCCATGGATGGACTCAGGGGTTGTCATGAATGTGCAAGTGCATAATGCATACACACATGCATACAC
Organism: Salvelinus fontinalis; assembly: GCF_029448725.1. Lineage (NCBI taxonomy): Eukaryota > Metazoa > Chordata > Actinopteri > Salmoniformes > Salmonidae > Salvelinus > Salvelinus fontinalis. The sequence goes on along the minus strand of NC_074702.1, from coordinate 31,531,146 downwards.
CACACACACAAAGATACACACAAATGCACGTAAGTGGTGAATGGCATGGTATGTTCATGTTGTTTCAGACATAGGACACTCCACACCTCTCAGACCCAGGTGGGAACTTGTTGGCACCTAAATAGGGAATAAGATCAGTGTTAATATATTCAACCAGGCATAATATATTCAACAATTATGAGATAAGTGCATTTGAGTTGAATCAATTTGCACACCATCTGTGTAGGACTAGTGTCTAACACTGTAAAACATCCTAGTGTATCTAAGATAGAATATCACAGAGCCAGATTTCAGTAAGTAGCTTTAACCGGTCTCTAACATCCAGACAAACAGATCAATGGCAGGGTCACAGCTTTTGTATTCAGGAGGGACTGCCACATTGCCTCTTCAAGGTCTGTTGAGTATTTTAATTTGGAAGAAATACATTTTTTTTTTATAAGATTGCCTCCATCTGGCCTTGGTAGCGGCTCCGCTGTGCTGTGCCGTGCGGCTTGGTAGACCTTCCTCCCTCTGACGCTCGAGCCTCCACCGCCATGCCTCTGTGGTGGTGATGTCATTATTCACTGTGACATGCACTGATTTGCATCATATTACCAGAAGTTGAATAACAAGTTTAATAACCTTTACTGGTTGAATAAACATTGTTTCAACGTAATTTGTCAATGTATTGTGACGTGGAATCAACGTGGAAAATACATTGGATTTGAAAAAAGCAATCAACCAGTACTGTTTTTATCTAATTTCATCCAGTGTTGTAAACATTGAAATTAGCATAAGCTTCAACTTATATACATTCACTTAACCTGACTAACAAAGTGTTAGATCAATCTAATTTCAACATAATCCTAAATTATATTGCGTTGAAAATTCAACATAAAATCATTCTATATTGGGTGGTTGAAATGATGTCGAATTTCATATTTGATTAGGCAAATTTTATTTGACCTTGTTTCAATGTTAGTAAAATGGTATGTTTGAATCATCGTCATTGTTTCAACGTCATGCTACTGTCACAACCTGGCTCTTAGATGGTGACAAGTAAGGGAGTCCACACGTTGGCAATTAAGGAGTAACAAAAATATGTATTAAATAACTAACAAAGTATAAAGCTACACAGGAAAACTAACCTGCGACGTGTGAAAGTAGGCATGTGAGGGGTGTAATGGAGATGCATGGATGAAGGTAGCATGTGTAGAAGTGTTGAAGGGTGCACCTAATCAAAAAACATAATCAACCAGATCACAAAACAAAATGGTGCTTGTGGAGAGAGAGAGAGAGAGAGAGCCAGAACTGGGCACCACCATCATCCCTCTCAACCAAACAATTTTTCAATTAATCATCAATCCACAGGGATTTAACAGTTTTTACAGTCATTTTTTAATGGGTGCATGCTTATTAATAACTGGGATAAGCAATTTCTTAAATGTGTCAAGTGCAGCAGCTGGTTGCTTCTCATAACACACCACTGACCAACAAATATTCCTTACATCAACAACCTAGGAATCACTACAAAACGTATTGTATGACCTCTTATACACTATATTAGGCCCAGCCTTTGGAACCTTGGTTTTCCTAGATATGGCTACTATATTGTGATCACTACATCCGATGGATTTGGATACTGCTTTCAAGCTAATTTCTGCAGCATTAGTAAAGATGTGATCAATACATGTGCTCTTTGTAACTACCCTGGTAGGTTGACTGATAACCTGATCCATGTTGCAGGCACTAGTTACAGTTTGAAGCTTCTCTTGAGTGGGTAGCCTGATGAAAGCCAGGCAATATTTAAATCACCCAGAAAATATACCCTCAGTTGATATCACATACATTATCAAGCATTTGATTGTGGTAACGTACAGGAACTCGAGTCCTTTTGTTCGCCCGACCTAGAATACCTCACAATCAAATGCCGACCGCATTACCTCCCAAGAGAATTCTCATTGGTTATCGTCACAGCCGTGTATATTCCCCCTCAAGCCGATACCACGACAGCCCTTAAGAAACTGCACTGAACTTTGGGCAAACTGGAAACCGCATATCCTGAGGCCACATTTATTGAAGCAGGGGATTTTAACAAAGCAATTCTGAGGAAATCGCTACCAAAGTTCTATCAACACGTTACCTGTAGTACTCGCGCTTCAAAAACTCTCGACCATAGTTACTCTCCCTCCCGGGATGGCTACAAGGCCCTCTCCCTCCCTCCCTTCAGCAAATCAGATCATAAATCCATTCTGCTCTTCCCTTCCTATAGTCAGAAACTCAGATAGGAAGTACCCATGCTAAGGCTTATTCAACGCTGGTCTGACCAATTGGAATCAATGCTTCAAGATTGTTTTGATCACACAGACTGGGATATGTTCCAGGTTGCCTCTGAGAATAACATTGACGTATACACTGACACGGTGACCGAGTTCATAGGGAAGTGTATCGGGGATGTTGTTAGCACTGTGACGACTACCCAAACCGTGGATAGATGGCAGCATTCACACAAAACTGAAAGCTCGAACCACCGCATTTAACCACGGCAAGGTGACTGGGAATATGGTTGAATACAAACAGTCTAGTTATCCCCTCCATGAGGCAATCAAACAGGCAAAACGTCAGTACAAAGTCAAAGTGGAGTCGCAATTTAGCGGCTCAGACACAAGACGTATGAGGCTGGGACTCCAGACAATCACGGATTACAAAGGGAAAACCAGCCACATCACGGACACCGAAGTCTTGCTCCCGAAGAAGCTAAACACCTTCTTCGCCCACTTTGAGGATAACACAGTGCCATCGACACGGGCCACTCCCAAGGACTGTGGGCCCTCGTTCTCCGTAGCCGTGTGTAAACCCTCGCAAAGTTGCAGGACCAGACGGCCTCCCTAGCCGCGTCCTCAGAGCATGCACAGACTAGCTGACTGGACAGTTTACGGACATATTCAATCTCTCCATATGTCTGTCTGCTGTCCCCACTTGCTTCAAGATGTCCACCATTGTTCTTACAGTGTATTGCAAAAATGTTCATCCCCTTTGGTGTTTTTCCTATTTTGTTGCATTACAACCTGTAATTTAAATGGATTTTTATTTGGATTTCATGTAATGGACAGACACAAAATAGTCAAAATTTGTGAAGTGAAATTAAAAAAATAACTTGTTTCAAAAAATTAAACAACAAAGAAATGGGAAATGGGTGCATGCAGATGTATTCACCCCCTTTGCTATGAGGCCCCTAAATAAGATCTGGTGCAACCAATTACCTTCAGAAGTCACATAATTAGTTATATTGCACACAGGTGGACTTTATTTAAGTGTCACATGATCTCAGTATATATACACCTGTTCTGAAAGGCCCCAGAGTCTGCAACACCACTAAGCAAGGGGAACCACCAAGCAATCGGCACCATGAAGACCAAGGAGCTCTCCAAACAGGTCAGGGACAAAGTTGTGGAGAAGTACAGATCAGAGTTGGGTTATAAAAAAATATCAGAAACTTTGAACATCCCACAGAGCACTATTAAATCTGTTATAAAAAAATGGAAATGGCACCACAGCAAATCTACAAAGAGAGGGCCGCCCACCAAAACTCACGGACCAGGCAAGGAGGGCATTAATCAGAGAGGCAACAAAGATATCAAGGATAACCCTGAAGGAGCTGTAAAGCTCCACAGAGAAGATTGGAGTATCTGTCCATAGGACCACTTTAAGTCGTACTCTCCACAGAGCTGGGCTTTACGGAAGAGTGGCCTGAAAAAAGCCATTGCTTTAAGAAAAAAATAAGCAAACATGTTTGGTGTTTGCCAAAAGGCATGTGGGAGACTCCCCAAACATATGGAAGAAGGTACTCTGGTCAAATGAGACAAAATGTTGCTTTTTGGCCATCAAGGAAAATGCTATGTCTGGCAAAAACCCAACACCCCTCATCACCCTGAGAACCCCATCCCCACAGAAACTCATGAGTGACTGTCTTTGGAACTTCTCCTCGATTTCTCATAATCAGAGTCTCTCCTGCTGTGAACTCTCCATGCAGAGCACGCGGAGAGCAGACCAGGACCATCTAACGGGCTTTTGAGAATTTTTTCGGTTTCCGTTTTTTCCTTTATTTGTTGTTGTGGCAACATCATGCTGTGGAAATGTTTTTCACCGGCAGGGACTGGGAAACTGGTCAGAATTGAAGGAGTGATGGATGTTGCTAAATACAGGGAAATTCTTGAGGGAAACCTGTTTCAGTCTTTCAACGATTTGAGACTGGGACGGAGGTTTACCTTCCAGCAGGACAGTGACCCTAAGCATACTGTTAAAGCAACACTCGAGTGGTTAAGGGGAAACATTTAAATGTATTTCAATGGCCTAGTCAAATCCCAGAATCTATGGTATGACTTAAAGATTGCTGTACACCAGCAGAACCCATCCAACTTGAAGGAGCTAGAGTAGGTTTGCCTTGAAAAATGGGCAAAAATCCCATTGGCTAGATGTACCAAGCTTATAGAGACATACCCCAAGAGACTTGCAGCTAAGTGCTGCAAAAGTTCGCTCTACAATGTATTGACTTTGGGGGAGGTGAATAGTTATGCACGCTCAAATGTTCTGTTTTTTTTGTGTTATTTCATGTTTGTTTCACGATTGAAAAAATAAATGCATCTTCAAAGTGGTAGGCATGTTGTGTAAATCAAATGATACAACCCCCCAAAAAATCAATTTTAATTCCAGGTTGTAAAGCAACAAAATAGGGAAAATGCCAAGGGGGGTGAATACTTTCGCAAGCCACTGTATACCGAAGAAAGCAAAGGTCACTGAACAAAATGACTATCACCCCGTAGCACTCACTTCTGTCATCATGAAGTCCTTTGAGAGGCTAGTTAAGGATCATATCACCTCCACCTTACCTGACACCCTAGACCCACTGCAATTTGCATACCGCCCCAATAGATCCACGGACAATGCAAGCGCCATCGCACTGCACTCTACCCTGTCCCATCTGGACAAGATGCATACCTTTGTAAGAATGCTGTTCATTGACTACAGCTCAGCCTTCAAACCCATAGATCTCTCCAAGCTCATCGTTAAGATATGGCGCAAGCACAATGAGACTTGAACGATGATGTGATGAAATCGAAAATGAAAGACGGGCTTGATACTGATGTCTCTGAATGGAGAGAGACCTGGCACTCGGCATTAACATTTTACTAGACACAACTTTTACTTGTATTGTCTAATTGTATTATTGAATTGAATATAATCAGTTAATATGGGGAGGGAGAAATCCTGTGTATTCTGCGCCAGGATCAGGGAACTCCTGTTGTATACGGGACACCACGCAGGAAGGTATGACCACTCTGACATGTTTACCAAGTTAGCCCCATTACCACAAGACAAAATGCCGATATGCACAGTATCTGATGAAAGGTGCACATTGTTATATTAGCAGAACACTGATTCTATGGTATTATGTAAAAAGTTGTTTATTCTACATGGACCTGTTACAACATTTGCAAGTTATCAAAACACTTAGTTTAGAATATCTACATAAATTCAGCAAATGCATTCTTCTCATATTACTCTGTAGGCTACTGACCTATTCAAAGCTTCCTCCGGCATCTCACCATAGTTATTGTAGTTATTAAACTCAACCTGCAGGAGTTCTTTTTGTTGGGACTGCGTTGGGGGAAACAGCCTCAAGGTTCTGACAGATGGGTGTGTCTTGGTAGTGGCAAGGACACACCCAAGAAACATCCACATCAAACTGCACACCCAAGCCAACTCACGTTTGGTTTCTATCATGAACCCCAGCATTTCTTGAGGAGCACGCCAAAAAATGAGGCTAAATCAGCAGGTGCAGTTCTCCTTTAACTCATTTTACCTCTTTTCCACTCCTGTTGTAAATAACCCCTAGCATCCCGTAGCTGATTTTTCCCAGGCTTCAAAGACATTAAATCTGTCACTGCTTATTTGGACATTCAATTTAAAAAATACAGTCGAGGTTCACTTAATCGGTCTTTCTCCCCTCTCCTTCTCTCTCTCTCCCTTCCCCTCTCTCTGTGTCTTTCTTTCGCTTGCTGCTGTGGCCCTGTATTGAAAGGACACTGGGGAAGGAAAGTGTGTGTGTGTGTGGGAGTGAAGTCCCTCAGCGGTTTCCTTCCTCTCCGGCAACTGAGTTAGGAAGGACGCCTGCATGTAGTGACTGAGTGTACTGATACACCATCCAAAGTGTAATTAATAACTTCACCATGCTCAAAGGGATATTCAATGTCTGCTTTTTTTACCCATCTAACAATAGGTGTCCTTCCTTGCGAGTCATTGGAAAAGCTCCCTGGTCTTTGTGGTTTAATCTGTAAGGGACCTTACAGATAATTGTATGCGTGTGGGGTACAGAGATTAGGTAGTCATTCAAAAATCATGTTAAACACTATTATTGCACACAGTGAGTGAGTCCATGCAACTTATGTCACTCGGCTCCCGAGTGGCACAGTCTAAGGCACTGCATCTCAGTGCTAAAGGCGTCACTACAGACACCCTGGTTCAAATCCAGGCTGATTTTTTAAACTTTAAAAAAAAAAAAAAGTACTTTCGATTATTTAGTAAATATTTTCTTAAACTGTATTTTTGGTTAAGGGCTTGTAAGTAAGCATTTCACGGTAAGGTCTACACCTGTTGTATTCAGCGCATGTGACAAATACAATTTGATTCGATTTTTATTGAACGGTACTGAAAACAAGGGTGTCACTAGTTTTGACCCCTACTTTTTGAGAAAATAGATGATTACTTGTTAAACCAAATCTCTTTCTCTGAGCAATTGCAATAGTATAATATAATTTCCCAATTTTTGGGGGCATACAATACCGACTGGGCAAAAACTGGTTGGAATCAATGTTTTTCGATGTAATTTCTACAACAACAAAAACGTGAGGACGTTGAATCAACGTGGAAAACTGATTGGATTTGCACAAAGTCATTGATGTAAGGGCATTTTGTATTTTCACCCATCTTTTAACCTAAATTCAATGACAGGGTGCATTTTTTTGGTTGATTTCAAGTTAAATTCACCTTATTTGATAAATAAAAACTAGACGTTGAACTGACGTCTGTGCCCAGTGGGTATAACTAATTATTTGAGTTATTTATTTTATGCAGTCATTTTTGCTCATCTTTTTCAAGGGTTGCAATAATTTTGGACCCCACACTTACAGTATGTCTGACAGGAATCACATAACACAAATATTTATGAGCTATTACATGGTAGGCCTACACTAATAAATTAGGCTACACTACCAAGATTTGAAATGTAATGACAGTGGTCAAATTGTTTAGCCCATGTCTAAATGATATGTTTAAATCAACTCAAGGTAACTTGTCTACTTTTAAAAGTGGTACATGCATGTAACAATAATGTAGCTGATGCTGTTTTTACACCACGTAATAACGTTTTGTGAGTTGAAAATGTCTATCCCCTTAGCACTGGCACTAATTCCTGTTCTCTCCCCGCTCAGTTCTATTCTCTCCTGGCTGGCAGGTGCTCAGTGGTGGCCTGGCAGGCCTGGGTCAGCGAGGCAGGGATGTCAGATCAAATTTGTCTTCATTTGGGAGGATGCATCTTTAATAAAGCCCAGCATGGCCCAACAGGAGGCTGCTGGCGCAGCCCGCTAATGTGTGACACCATAAATTCCCTTTAGAATGGAAAGAAGTATCCCGTGTGGAGGGAGAAGCGTATTACAGAGAGGGGCTGGCTGGGGGTGACACCCATCATGGACTAGACCAGACACAACAACACCCAGCTAGAGAGAAGGCCAAAGTCAGAGGAGCTGCTATAGCCAGGGGCATCATGACCATTGAAAATGAGGGGGGACAAGGCCCCCTCAGTTTGACCAGAGCCCTTTCAAAGAAATTAGGTGTATGACACCTCTGGCTGTAGCGACTGAACATAATCAAATCTGTTGTTCAAAGACTGTTGTGTTTTGTTATCGTTTATCACACGGCAATATTAATCCTGATTCCACCTAACTCGGTATGTGTGCCTGCAATTCATGAATATAATTTCCATCTCAGTGGCTGGGGGTGCTTGCCAGGTGCTTGCGAAACAAAAGAGCAGAGCGGAGGAATGTACACAGAACAAAAACAAAAATGCAACATGCAACAATTTCAAAGATTTTACTGAGTTACAGTTCATATAAGGAAATCAGTCAATTTAAATAAATTCATTCGACCCTATTCTATGGATTTCACATGACTGGGAATACAGATATGCATCTGTTGGTAACATAAACGTTAAAAAGAGATAGGGGCATGGATCAGAAAACCAGTCAGTATCTGGTGTGACCACTATTTGCCTCATGCAGCGCGACATCTCCTTCGCATAGAGTTGATCAGGCTGTTTGTGGCCTTCAATGGCTATGCAAAGTTGCTGGATATTGGTGGGAACTGGAATACGCTGTTGTACATGTCAATCCAGAGCATCCCAAACATGCTCAATGGTTAACATGTTTGGTGAGTATGCAGGCCATGGAAAAACTGGGACATTTTCAGTTTCCAGGACTGTGTGCAGATCCTTGTGACATGGGGCCGTGCATTATCATACTGAAACATGAGGTGATGTTGTCACAGTATCTCTGTGCATTCAAATTGCCATCAATAAAATGGAATTGTGTAAGTTGTTCGTAATTTATGCCTGCCCATACCATAACCCCACCGCACTCTGTTCAATACGTTGACATCAGCAAACCGCTCCCTCACACGATGCCATCTGCCCGGTACAGTTGAAACCAGGATTAATCTCCAGTGTGCCAGTGCCCATCGAAGGTGAGTATTTGCCCACTGAAGTCGGTTACGACGCCAAACTGCTGTCAGGTCAAGACCCTGTTGAGGACGATGAGCATGCAGATGAGCTGCCCTGAGACGGTTTCTGACGGTTTGTGCAGAATTATTTTGGCCTCGCGGCTGGTCTCAGATGATCCCGCAGGTTAGGAAGCCGGATGTGGAGGTCCTGGGCTGGCGTGGTTACACGTGGTCTGCGGTTGTGAGGCCGGTTGGACGGACTGCCAAATTCTCTAAAATTACATTGAGAGAGTTATGGTAGAGAAATTAACATTGAATTATCTGGCAACAGCTCTGGTGGACATTCCTGCAGTCAGCATGCCAATTGCACGCTCCCTCAAAACTTGTGACATCTGCGGCATTATGTTGTGTGACAAAACTGCACATTTTAGAGTGGCCTTTTGTTGTCCTCTGCACAAGGTGCACATGTGTAATGATCATGCTGTTTAATCAGCTTTGTGATATGCCACACCTGTCAGGTGGATGGATTATCTTGGAAAAGAAAAAATGCTCACTAACAGGGATGTACCAAATTTGTGGACAAAATGTAAGAAAAATCAGTTTTTTGTGCATATGGAACATTTCAGGGATCTTTTATTTCAGCTCATGAAACATGGGACCAACACTTTACATGTTGCGTTTATATTTTTATTCAGTATAATTAGGGACTCTGACCATCTGATAACGACTTCAATTTTTCGACACTGGGAGAGAGCACTGGCATGTGAAATGTGGCTTGACAAACATGAGTGTGAGCAGGGCTGTGTGTGTGTGTGTGTGTGTGTATATATATATATATATATATCTTACTGGAAGTACAGTATATGTTCTCCCTCAACAGAACAGTAGACAGGGGGGATTGTATTAATAGAAAGTGGAGACGAAGAGAGATGGAAATCAGTAGGGTACATATTGGGAAGGAGGATGGCAACAGGAGGAGAATGTCTCACTGTCACTCTCCCTTCACCTAGTGTATCTGTAACAAGGCTTCTAGTCTGTGACGGGAACAACACCAGTCCTGCTTTGTCTGAATGTGAATTGGATTCTGTCAACAGGCTGGTGTGTGGTAATAAAAAAACAGAGACAGCTTTCTCTTTGTGTGATAGACTCCTGCCTTTCTGGCCTGGCCTCAACAACATAAATCAAGCAGGTGTGACGAGGGACTTGCTGGAGCTGTTTGGAGACCTGTTTTAACAAGCACAAAAGGGGTACTGTCTGTGTGATTGAGTCAGAACACTCCCTCTCCTCATCAGTCTCACTTCTCTCCACCCCCTGCCCAACTCCTCACATTGTCTCCCACGTAATTACACCTGCTCCTCCAAGTATGCCCAGGGGCGCGCAGCATACCCTTATTATTAAAAATATGCAGAGTGCTGTTCCTCGCAGAAAGTCAGAGTGGCGTGAGTGAGCGCTGAGATGGTCGCTGTGGAAACGTGAGACAGGGTAGCGTGGAGTGTGTATTGTGCAGCATGCACCTGTGTCTCCTCCCGGGACAGAAGGACAGAACACTCCCTAGTTGGGAGGAGAAGGTGGGGCTACTGTACGTCCACTCGCATTCATCCACTGGTGCCTGCGCTAGGCTACTCGCTAGTCTCCACAAGTGCGCACACACACACACAGAGCTCTCTACTATTAAAAAGACCCCAACCCAGCTGACTTTGGCGGGGGTTGGTTTAGCAGACCCAAAACCAACAATGGAACAAGTGAAATCCTCATCAAATGAGAGGTCAGACTAAAATATTTTGGGTAACATAACTGAAATATGTTGATGTAATATTATACCAATTCTGATTGCTAACACAGACCAGTCCAGCCACATTAACAAAATACAGTGCGTTCAGAAAGTATTCACACCCCTTGACTTTTTACACATTTTGTAGTGTTACAAGGTAGGATTAAAATGAATTTAATTGTAATTTTGTTGTCAAAAATCTACACAAAACATCCTGTAACGTCAATTTGGAAGACAAATTCAAATATGAAAAGTAAAACAATTACATCTTGAAGACATACAGTTGAAGTCGGAAGTTTACATACACCTTAGCCAAATACATTTAAACTCAGTTTAACAATTCCTGACATTTAATCCTAGTAAATATTCCCTGTCTTAGGTCAGTTAATTTTAAGAATGTGAAATGTCAGAATAATAGTAGAGTGATTTATTTCAGCTTTTAATTCTTTCATCACATTCCAAGTGGGTCAGAAGTTCCCATACACTCAATTAGCATTTGGTAGCATTGCTTTTAAATTGTTTAAAACTTGGGTCAAACGTTTCTGGTAGACTTCCACAAGCTTCCCACAATAAGTTGGGTGAATTTTGGCCCATTCCTCCTGACAGAGCTGGTGTAACCGAGTCAGGTTCGTAGGCCTCCTTACTCGCACACGCTTTTTCAGTTCTTCTGTTCTGACTGATGTTTGAGATGTTGCTTCAATATATCCACATACTTTTCCTTCCTCATGAGGCCATCTATTTTGAGAAGTGCACTAGTCCCTCCTGCAGCAAAGCACCCCAACAACATGATGCTGCCATCCCCGTGCTTCATGGCTGGGATGGTGTTCTTCGGCTTACAAGCCTCCCCCGTTTTCCTCCAGACATAACAATGGTCATTATGGCAAAACAGTTCTATTTTTGTTTCATCAGACCAGAGGACATTTCTCCAAAAACGATGATCTTTGTCTCCATGTGCAGTTAAAAACCGTAGTCTGGCTTTTTTATGGCGGTTTTGGAGCAGTGGCTTCTTCCTTGCTGAGCGGCCTTTCAGGTTACGTCGATATAGGACTGTTTTTACTGTGGATATAGATTTCCCCATGATGTCAAGCAAAGAGGCACTGAGTTTGAAGGTAGGCCTTGACATACATCCACAGGTACACCTCCAATTGACTCAAATGATGTCAATTAGTGATGTCAATTAGCCTATCAGAAGCTTCTAAAGCCATGACATCATTTTCTGGAATTTTCCAAGCTGTTTAAAGGCACACTCACCTTAGTGAATGTAATCTTCTGACCCACTGGAATTGTGATACAGTGAATTATAAGTTAAATAATCTGTCTGTAAACAACTGTTGGAAAATGTACTTGTGTCATGCAGAAAGTAGATGTCCTAACTGACTTGACAAAACTATAGTTTGTTAACAAGAAATGTGTGCAGTGGTTGAAAAATGAGTTTTAATGACTCCAATCTAAGTACGACCAGAATTTATATATAAATGCCTGGACTATTTTAATTTTGGTGAATCTCTTATACAATGGGTTAAATTATGTATAGCAACACCAGGTGTAAAATAGTAAATAATTGTTTCTTCTCAGAAAGTATTGAGCTGTCAAGAGGAGTAAAACAAGGCTGTCTGTTGTCTCCATATCTATTTATTATTGCCATCAAAATGCTAGCTATTACAACTGGATCCAACAAGAACATCAAGGGGTTAGAAATCCAGGGATTACAAACAAAAGTGTCAATGTATGCCGATGACTCAAGTTGATTTTGATCTCATTGAGATCTAGATCACTTTTCTAGCAACTCTGGACTAAAACCATATTACGTGTTGGATCGTTAAAAGACAGCGTTTACACTACCTTGTAGTTTACCAATAAAATGGTCTAATGGTGAAGTAGACATACCTGGTATTCATATCTATAAAAATATAAATGAACTTACCACAATCAATTTCAATAGAATGTGAGCAAAAATACACAACGGAGAGGTAAATACTAGAGGTCGACCGATTATGATTTTTCAACGCCGATACCGATTATTGGAGGACCAAAAAAAGACGATACCGATTATTGGAGGACCAAAAAAAGACGATACCGATTAATCGGCCAATTTTTTAAAAATGTATTTGTAATAATGAGAATTACAACAATACTGAATGAACACTTATTTTAATAACTTAATATAATACATCAATAAAATCAATTTAGCCTCAAATAAATAATGAAACATGTTCAATTTGGTTTAAATAATGCAAAAACAAAGTGTTGGAGAAGAAAGTAAAAGTGCAATATGTGCCATGTAAGAAAGCTAACGTTTAAGTTCCTTGCTCAGAACATGAGAACATATGAAAGCTGGTGGTTCCTTTTAACATGAGTCTTTAATAATCCCAGGTAAGAAGTTTTAGGTTGTAGTTATTATAGAACTATTTCTCTCTATACCATTTGTATTTCATTAACCTTTTGACTATTGGATGTTCTTATAGGCACTTTAGTATTGCCAGTGTAACAGTATAGCTTCCATCCCTCTCCTCGCCGCTACCTGGGCTCAAACCAGGAACACATCGACAACAGCCACCCTCGAAGCAGCGTTACCCATGCAGAGCAAGGGGAACAACTACTCCAAGTCTCAGATTGAGTGACGTTTGAAACGCTATTAGCTAGCCATTTCACATCGGTTACACCAGCCTAATCTCGGGAGTTGATAGGCTTGAAGTCATAAACAGCGCAATGCTTGAAGCATTGCGAAGAGCTGCTGGCAAAACGCACGAAAGGGCTGTTTGAATGAATGCTTACGAGCCTGCTGGTGCCTACTATCGCTCAGTCAGACTTCTCTATCAAATCATAGACTTAATTATAACATAACACACAGAAATATGAGCCTTAGGTCATTAATATGGTCGAATCCGGAAACTATCATCTCGAAAACAAAACATTTATTCTTTCAGTGAAATACGGAACCATTCCATATTTTATCTAACGGGTGGCATCCATAAGTCTAAATATTCCTGTTACATTGCACAACCTTCAATGTTATGTCATAATTACGTAAAATTCTGGCAAATTAGTTCGCAATGAGTCAGGCGGCCCAAAATGTTGCATATACCCTGACTCTGCGTGCAATGAACGCAAGAGAAGTGACACAATTTCACCTTGTTAATATTGCCTGCTAACCTGGATTTCTTTTAGCTACATATGCAGGTTTAAAAATATATACTTCTATGTATTGATTTTAAGAAAGGCATTGACGTTTATGGTTAGGTACACGTTGGAGCAATGACAGTCCTTTTTCGCGAATGCGCACCGCATCGATTATATGCAACGCAGGACACGCTAGATAAACTAGTAATATCATCAACCATGTGTAGTTATAACTAGTGTTTATGATTGATTGTTCTTTATAAGATAAGTTTAATGCTAGCTAGCAACTTACCTTGGCTTCTTACTGCATTCGCATAACAGGCGGGCTCCTCGTGAGGCAGGTGGTTAGAGCGTTGGACTAGTTAACCGTAAGGTTGAAAGATTGAATCCCTGAGCTGACAAGGTAAAAATCTGTCGTTCTGCCCCTGAACAAGGCAGTTAACCCACCGTTCCTAGGCCGTCATTGAAAATAAGAATGTGTTCTTAACTGACTTGCCTAGTTAAATAAAGGTGTAAAACAAAATCTAATAAAAATCGACAAAATCGGCGTCCAAAATTACCGATTCCCGATTGTTATGAAAACTTGAAATCAGGCCCAAATTAATCGGCCATTCCGATTAATCGGTCGACCTCTAGTAAATACCTGTCTATTTATGGAAAATACATTGATTAACTCTTTGGTCCTATCACAGTTTACTTAATTCCAATGAAAGCACCAGCTGCTCCGGACGACTGTGTGATCATGCTCTCCGTAGCCGATGTGAGTAAGACCTTTAAAACAGGTCAACATTCACATAGCCGCAGGGCCAGATGGATTACCAGGACGTGTACTTCGAGTATGAGCTGACCAACTGGCTAGTGTCTTTACTGACATTTTCAACCTGTCCCTGACCGAGTCTGTCATTGGTGTCCACATCACCAACAAATTTACATGGTCCAAGCACACCAAGACAGTCGTGAAGAGGGCACGACAAAACCTATACCCCCTCAGGAAACTAAAAAGATTTGTCATGGGTCCTGATATCCTCAAAAGGTTCTACAGCTGCACCATCGAGAGCATCCTGACTGGTTGTGTCACTGCCTGGTATGGCAATTGCTCGGTCTCTGACCTCAAGGCGCTACAGAGGGTAGTGCCTACGGACCAGTACATCCTGGACCCCTATACCAGGCGTCAGAGAAAGGCCCTAAAAAGTTTATGACAGCCACCCTAGTCATAAACTGTTCTCTCTGCTACCGCATTGCAAGTGGTACCGGAGCGCCAAGTCTAGGTCCAAAAGGCTTCTTAACAGCTTCTACCCCCAAGCCATAATACTCCTGAACAGCTAATCAAATGGCTACCCGGACTATTTGTATTGACCCGCTGTATATAGCCTCATTACTAAATAAACTGAAGTAAAAAAAGAAATATATATAAAATAACAGTAAATACTTTCGTAACACTTATTTTTCTTAAAACGGCATTGTTGGTTATGGGCTTGTAAGTAAGCATTTCACTGTAAGGTGAAATGTTGTATACCTGTTGTATTCCGCCCATGTGACAAATAACATTTGATTTGATTTACTAATGGCGCTGCTTATTCCAGATGACTTGTCTTTTAAATCATATGAGCAAAAAATATTTAACTTTATTTGGAACACTAAGCCAGACAAAATTAAACGTTTATGTAATGACTGAGTTTGGGTGGCTCAAATTATTAAATATTAAACCTCTCATTAAAAGCTTCCCTCATAAATTATATTTAAACTCAAACTGGTTCTCTAGTAGATTATTAAGAAAGGCTCATTTGTTCAAAAATTGCATTTTTGCCTTTATACAGACTGCAACTTCTCATTTCCGATTAATTGAAAATGGAACTTTGAACAAAGTATCACCTTTTCTTAAACAAGCCATACAAAGCTGGTTACAATTTCAATTTTATCCCCCAGAAAATATATTACAAGAAACATTATATTTAGGTGAAACGCAAATATACTGATTGATAAAAACATATTCCTTATGGATTAAAAAAAATTATATTATGAATAGGAATGGTGGAGTTATAGGCAGCTATCTAAAATATATGGTAAAGTTTGCTCAATCCAAAATTACAACCAACTGATTGCAGCATTAATGCAGAAATGGAGGCAAGTGGAAGACGGAGAAGGTAGGGAACTTTTTAATCTGCCATATATTAAAGATAAAAATTGGCTGATAAGGGTCGCCATAAAAATATACCAGTTTCATTTGAGGACAAAAATGTTGACAGCTGCGCCAAATAGCTGGGAAGAGATTTCCGATGTACCGATTCCATGGCACTTGGTATATGAACTGATACAAAAAAACAAATTAACCCTACAAAGAGCATTGTTTGGTGATTTGGAAAGCCATAGGCAATCAATTATAAAATAATAGTTGTTGTCAAGGTTGTCATCTTCAGCTCAAAATTGGTGGATACCATGCGATTACAAAGATTCAAAATTCATGTAAAACATCACAGCATAGTTGAAAAATATATGGCACGAGGGTGGTCTATGGTGATAGGTGGAATGCAGGGCCTGTCCTTGTCGTTCTGCTGCCCTTGGCGAAACCAAAAAAGTAAGCAAAATGACTTGAAAGATGTAAAAAAATACATATTTTCCAGACGTTGAAGTTCGGTTCAATTTAAGTTCTGAATACAATGTGAAAATGTATTTTCCATCCGTTTAAAATATATTTTACAGAATGTTGAAAAGGCGTCTTTTCCGGACGTTGAAAAATACATATTTTCCAGACGTTGAAATCAGGTTCCTTTTCAGATCTGAATGAAAGTTGTAAATAGGCTACTTATTTTCCGTATGTTGAAAATATGTATTTTGCAGATGTTGATCTTATCTATTTTATGGATGCTGAAATCAGGCAAATTTGGGGTTCTGAATAAAAGTTGAAAAGAAGTCATTTATAGACATCAATGTTTGGGCCAAATCACGGCTGATCTAGACGGACCAAAAACAAATGTCTGTGGATGTGGAAATTAAGTCTGGACTGCACCAAAACAAGCTGTTGATCAATACTTACTGAGGTGTAAATCGACAGCGTTGCCTGAAATTCAATTTTATGGATACCCATCTATGTGGTAAGCCTACATGATAAAAAAAGAAAAAGACAGGACCAAAAAAAGTCGTCCAAAAGACGTCTGCTCTTGCTTACTGGGGTAGCCTACCATGTTCGTCAGCAATGGAATTTGATCAATGCCCATCCATGTTGTAGGCCCACCGTTTGTAAAACGGGCTGTTGCATTGGCTTTATTAGTCCTGATTCATGTGACTAATCAATTTGTCTATTTAAGCTCTGAATATCAGATACCCAACTTTCAAGCAGTATTCATGAGCCTATTTGCAATGTCTTTACACAGCGGGAAATGCTGGGGTATTTTCTTTTTCGCGATGATCAGCTTGTCAAAAATCGACGGATACAAACTTGAAACCACTGATCATGACAATGGGGTGAAACTCCTGGACAACAGTTGATTGTCGGTTCCATATTGTCCATTTTACTTTGACCTGTCCTGTTTTTAGGATATGTTTGTTAACGTGACAGCACATTTGTTTTATTTGATTGAGCGCCATTTAGGTTAGGCTATTTGATCAGAGAAACCTGCATAATGTAAAAAGGGTGCGTCTCATTGCATTGTCATACATTTTATCTCCAGGCTGTAGGCTACAGAAAAGCCCACAATCTTTCTACCATATCCTTTATCTGCTACATGATTTATGATAGATTCTATTTTTGACACAATGTTGGTGGAACGCGGCAGCGATGCGTCTCTACAACAGCACCCTGGAAGGCGCGCTGGGAATGGACAAACAAAATACTTTGCGCCCCTGCCTTTGACAAAGTGGGCACTGCTTGTCACAGAGCGGCATCACCTAAAAATCCCATATGAGAAATTGTCATTGTTTTTTGGCAGGTTTTGTGTGTTTTTGGAGATGCATCTTGGTCCCACCCTTGTCAATCTACCGCCACAGACGGCGTTCTAATCCTGCCTAATGAGCAGGCCGGCCATGGTGGAATGGTCTGAGGGTAGTTGAGGGGTGGGATTAAGGAGCTCATGATCGGTAATGGTATTACTGAAAACACTACATACATTGTATACCAGAGTAACATCTAATGTATGCAGTGGCGACCCGTCATTCAGGGAAGGTGGGCCCCACATTTGTTTTGAGACCCACTTTTGATTTGGGGGGGGGGGGGGGGTCCTGTTTTGCATGTTATTTTGGCATTAAAATGGGTCACATCAGTTTGCAAACAATGTAACAAAAATATATAACATATCATTGAGTTAATAAAGCTGCATACAAACATGGTCTATTTTTTGTTTTCTTGAGTAAGGCATGCGTTTCAGCCTAGCTCAGTGCTTTCTGTGGTGGTGGGGCAAGCCAGCAGAAAATACAGACTTCTAAATAAATCACAGACCGTGTCACCAGCAAAGCACCCCCACGCTTCACGGTGGGAATTACAAGTGCAAAGATCATCCGTTCACCTACTCTGAGTCTCACAGACACGGCGGTTTGAACCAAAAATCTCAAATTTGGACTCATCAGACCAAAGTACAGATTTCCACTGGTCTTATGTCCATTGCTTGCATTTCTTGGCTTAAGCAAGTCTCTTATTATTGGTGTCCTTTAGTAGTGGTTTCTTTGCAGCAATTTGACCATGAAGGCCTGATTCACGCAGTCTCCTCTGGTTGATGTTGAGATTTGTGTTACTTGAACTCTGTGAAGCATTTATTTGGGCTGCAATCTGAGGTGCAGTTAACTAATGACCTTCCGTTCCTATGGCGGTCCTTATGACAGCCATTTATCATAGCGCTAGATGGCTTTTGCGACTGCACTTGAAGAAATTTCTTGAAGTTCTCGAAATTTTCCATATTGAGACTGACCTTCATGTATTAAAGTATTGATGGACTGTCATTTCTCTGATATTTGTGCTGTTCTTGCCATAATATGGATTTGGTCTTAAACCAAATAGGGCTATCTTCTGTATACCCCCCTACCATGTCACAACACAACTGATTGGCTCAAACACATTAAGGAATGAAATTCCACAAATTAACTTTTAACAAGGCACACCTGTTAATTGAAATGCATTCCAGGTGACTACCTCATGAAGCTGGTTGAGAGAATGCCAAGAGTATGCAAAGCAGTCAAGGCAAAGCGTGCCTACTTTGAAGAATCTCAAATTTAAGCATGAAGGGATTTCATTCATCTGTGACCAAGATAAAGTGGTTTTAAATGAATTCAATGAAATTATTTAGTTCAGAGCTCTAAATCCATCTGAGAATACCACAGAGATGAAACTAGTATTGTTGCATCTGCCAGATTCTCTCTTTTACATTTAAAAAAAAAAGTAATTTATTCCCCCCCCCCCCCCCCTCAACAAATGAATATTTTTGGGGGGCTCTTGCACTATAGGACACGGGACCATACGACATTCACAGAGCACCTTGTACACCAAAATATCAGCCGGAACCGGTGTCAAACTCCCCCAAATAGGAGAATTGACATCTAAGAGGTTAATGGTACTTGAGCATGAAATAGGTTTTAATCATTGTTCTGTCATTAACCAACTTAACTGGCATCTGTAGCTTAAACAATAAGTACACTACCAGTCAAAAGCTGACACACCTACTCATTACAGGTGTTTTTTTTTTTTTTTTTTACATTGTAGAATAGTGAAAACAAACCATGAAATAACACACATGGAATCACGTAACCAAAATTGTGTTATATAAAATGTATTTTGATTTTTGTAGAAAATAGTAAAAATAAGGAAAATCTGGAATGAGTAGGTGTCCAAACTTTTTGACTTAGACATCAAATCATACACAAATTGCGTTCAAAATGGTGCCCACAAACTGTTCGGGCCTACATAAGCTGTCCCAACACCGTTCCACTGCTACACCTGGCTCTCAGTGGCGCCTTGACTGACAGCGAAACCGTTCATTCAGCCTCATTTACTGGATTATAAAAAATAAAAAACATCTAACTTGCTTAAACAAATGTGATTTCTACTTACAATTGAGATGTCATCCCCTTTATGCCATAGTTTGTACAAGAGGATAAGAGGAAATCCATAACTTCGATGAAAACATTAATGAGCGAGCTAGGACGGACGTAGTCAATATAACCATTTTTTCAGCACTTTTGAAATGTACAGCAACAGAATTCATAACATGGGCCTTTCTGAGTGTTCTCCCATGCACTCCAAGTCAGAACTGTAGGATAAATAAAGGGGGCATATAAGCACTTGAGATATCCTTGGACAGTAGAGGCAGCCAGTGACCTCCATGCCACATCACCAGGGCACCAGACAGGAAGATAGTGCTACAAATTACTTCCCATCCCATTTCAAAGAGCCAGTGCTACAAATCACTTTCCATCCCATTTCAAAGGGGCACTGAGAAATACTTCCTGTCTCCACTAACAAATCAAATATATATCTCCAGCCGATCCAACTGCCTGTAGCTCAGGCCCTGAAGCAAGGTTAAGCATATTCTTGGTACCATTTGAAAGGAAACACTTAAGTTTGTGGACGTGTGAAAGGAAGGTAGAATAATATAAAACAGATCTGGTAAAAGATTATACAAAGAAAAAAAAGCAACCGTTGTTTCATATTTTTTTTGTACAAATCTTTGAAATGCAAGAGAAAGGCCATAATGTATTTTCCACCACAGGAGCAATTTAGATTGTGTCCACTAGATGGCATCAGTGTATGCACAAAGTTTTAGACTGATCCAATGAACCATTGCATTTCTGTTCAAAATGATGCATCAAGACTGCCTAAATGTGCCTAATTTGTTAATTAATAACTTTATGTTCAAAACTGTGCACTTTCCTCAAACACTAGCATGAAATTCTTTAACTGTAATAGCTACTGTAAATTGGACAGTGCAGTTATTTGAACAAGAATTTAAGCTTTCTGCCAATATCAGATATGTCTATGTCCTGGGAAATTCTCTTGTTACTTACAACCTCATGCTAATTGCATTAGCCTACATTAGCTTAACTGTCCCGAAGAAGTTAGACTAGCTGAGTATCTGGAGCATCAGCATGTGGGTTCGATTACAGGCTCAAAATGGCCAGAAACAAAGACCTTTCTTCTGAAACTCAGTCTATTCTTGTTCTGAGAAATGATGGCTATTCCATGCTAGAAATTGCCAAGAAACTGAAGATCTCATACAACACTGTGTACTACTCCCTTCACAGAACAGCGCAAACTGTCTCTAACCAGAATAGAAAGAGGAGTGGGAGGCCCCGGTGCACAACTGAGCAAGAGGACGAGGACAAGTACATTAGAGTGTCTAGTTTGTCTAGTTTGAGAAACAGATACCCCACAAGTCCTGAACTGGCAGCTTCATTAAATAGTACCCTCAAAACACCAGTCTCAACGTCGACAGTGAAGAGGCGACTCCGGGATACTGGCCTTCTAGGCAGAGTTGCAAAGAAAAAGCAATATCTCAGACTGGCCAATAAAAAGAAAAGATTCAGATGGGCAAAAGAACCCTGACAGTGGACAGAGGAACTCTGCCTAGAAGGCCAGCATCCCGGAGTCGCCTCTTCACTGTTGACGTTGAGACTGGTGTTTTGCGGGTATTATTTAATGAATCTGGTAGTTTTCAGCTGTGCTAACAATTGCAAAAGGTTTTCTAATGATCAATTAGCCTTTTAAAGTGATACACTTGGGTTAGCTAACACAACGTGCTATTGGAACACAGGAGTGATGGTTTTGCTGATAATGGGCCTTCGTAGATATTCCTTTTTTTATTTTGTTATCTGCCATTTCCAGCTAGAATAGTCATTAACAACATTAACAATGTCTACACTGTATTTCTGATCAATTTTATTTAAAAAATTGACAAAAAAATGTGTTTTTCTTTCAAAAACAATCATTTCTAAGCGACGCCAAACTTTTGAACGGTAGTGTGTGTGTGTATCTCTCAATGGTGTTTGCCTGGAAACTAATTAAGATGACAAAATAATGAATTCCTGAAATGGATAGCCTAGCATCTACTCCCGATACCTTATTGGCTTATTTAAAAGCAAACAACGCCTTGGGAAGATTGACTGCAGACATAAGAAATACGTGATAGGCCTAGATATTTTTAACTCGTCTCCATAAATCAATCCGGGGTTAAAATGAATCTACTGTGTAATGGTTATAATACATTATCCTTGTTGGACCCTGCAAACAGACTGTCTTTATATTGAGAGTGAGGGACAAAGACACATGGTTAACACCCACACACTGCATTCATTTGGACAATCTCTATGATCACAAACCTGGGAAATAAAAATAAAAATGTTTACTCAAGAGCCACTAACATTCAAACACATTGCCCGAAAAGCACATATCACCATTGACCGAATGAGGGAGGTCTGGGCATTGTTATGGTAAGAGGATATGTACAGTAGCTCGGGGCTATGCAAAGGTAGTAGTTAGTTGTGCACAGAGACTTAGTGTGTTTCTGTTTGTGCTTGTCCGCTCACACTACCTCCCGGGTGGTCTTCAATGTGCACGGTGAGGTAATGGCCAGGTGTTTTACTCACACGTTCACCCACTCTGCAGTTACTTTTACAATCCTGATTATGAACACTTTTCCTGGAAAATAATGTTCCACATTTGATATTTACTCATACATACTTGACACCAGAAAGAAAACAAGAGCACAGCATTTAGTTAGCAGGAAAGTAAACAATGCTTGAAAAACAAGATACTTTTAAAACGCCACACACCTAAAACACTGCAGATTAAAGCAGAGTATGAACTCATTTCCATACCATACTGCCTGTAGAGTGCCCTCCTGGTAATAACCTTGGGTACTGTGTACCTTCATTAGCATTTGTCAATAAAGACAACCCTCAACTTTCCCCCTTTGGGCTCACAACATTGGAATGCTTTGAATAAGTGAGTGTCATTCCTGTAACTGGTGTAGTTGAACCAAAGAAGATTCGGATAGAAATCCACTGACCATTGGCTATACCTCAACATATTATTTTGGATGGTTCTGAGGAATGCAATCATTTGACTATCGCGCCAGGGATTTCCATCCGAATCCTAGTAGGGATTAAATTGGACAGGAACATTCCGTCACATCTAGCTTCCCAAATAGAACTGAAGTGGACTTAACTTTAATTGGAAAGTATTTCTAATCAATTCATCTTCAAGGTAATTCTGCCACCTTCAAAAGTCCCAGTTAGCCTTTTCTCACCTCTTCAGAGTTAAATTTGTTAAGTCAACAATGGCTGCTGCCTGTAATGTCTCATCTGCACGAGCAGACAGAGAACGTGTTCATGTATAAAAGGTGACATGTAAAGTCTTGCCTGTGTGGTATGGTTGGTGCTGGCTGTGGCATGGTAACCTCTGTCTGCATGCATGTGTTTGAACCTGCATTGAGTGATTGTGCACTTCTCCATTTCGTGACCGTGAATCTCTCTGGTGCCCAAATGCCTCCTCATTCGTCAGTCTCTGGAGTTTAAAGGACCCCAGTCGAGAAAGGAAAACAGCAATGCAAGACATTTTATTCAGCTGTACATCGTGAAAAATGTTGATAATGTCCACCTAACAAGTGCAATACTAGTGAGAGAAATTAGCAAGTGCTGTAATAATTATATTAAAAAGGAATAAATACAACTAAACAAGCATAGCAACACACATAGCAAAACATAAGTCTGTTTAGTTGGAGTTCTACATACTCTTTTGCTCAAGGAAGGGAAAATGTTAAATTACAGAGAGCCCTCTCACAAACCCCATCTGAGTCATGATTCTCAGTCCATGGAAAGTTGATGTTCATGAAAAGGTGTAAAAACAAACAATCAGACACTGCATTGCAGGGGCCAAGGGCATGCGTGGTGGCAGATTGTGGGTCGTCATGACCGAGGCTACTAAGAGTCATGACTGGTGTAGAAGTCTGGACTGTACTATGGGGGGGGGGGGGGGGGGTGCAGGCAGGCTGGAGCCCCGCGGAATTACAGAGTCGCTCATGCATATCTTGCTCTTGACAAGTCATAATGCCTCAGTCACTGTGAGGACCATGGCTCACATAGCGGTCCTCTTAAATGTCTGAGTTGAGACTGAGGTTGGCCAACCTGGGGTCCGAGCTGATCTCATACCTGTAATGGTAGCCCTCCATGTGGTCCCTGCACGCGTCCCGAATATTGTATATCCACCGCTTTATCCCCTTCCTGTTGAGGTAGAGGACCAGCAGAAATATCACTCCGATCAAGGCCAGCACCATGCCCAGGAAGACATACGAGGTCTCCAGCACACTTTTCATTTCACCTGAAAAGGTACACTCCAACTCCAAGTCCTCTATCTGGAGCAACGGTAACTGCCGCAGAGCCTCAGGGTCAGAACAGGTCATATTCTGCTTGTCTGCGACCTGCTCGGAGCTCTTCAGCCAGGCCACAAGGTCCTCGATGTTGCAGTCACAGAGCCAAGGGTTCCCTGCCAGATGCACCTGAAGCCCAGGCTTGAGGCTGAAGTCCAGCAGTGTAGTGTTGGGTAGTTCCCTCAGGGCATTGTCCCTCAAGTCTAGCTCACGGAGCGGAGGAACACTCAGCGTCCCGTTCCGGATGAAAATGAGGGAGTTGTTTTGTAGGTTGAGGATGGTGAGGTTGGAGAGGTGGGAGAACATGCCCTCAGGGAGGACAACCAGGTCATTGTTAGACAGGTCTAAGCGGGTAAGTTGACGGGCTCTGCCACTCCGTAGCAGGCTGAAGAGCTCATCCATGGAAGAATGGTTGTAAAAAGCCCTGCTGAGTTTAAGATCCAGCAGTTTGTTGTAATCAGGGAAGGCTTGAGCACTAAAATTCAGAATCCTGTTGTTACTCAAGTCTAGCAGCCTGAGATTTGGCAAGTTGTTGAATACATTGTGGCCCACCAGCTCCACCTGGTTTCCCGTGAGATACAAGTCTGTTAACTGCTCAAGAGGCACAGGGAAAGACCCAGTTGTGAGATGGGAAATGTTGTTCCCAGTAATAAACAGGGTTTTAGTGTTTACTGGCAATGGTTGCGGAACCATGAATAAGCACTGGTTCACACATTCTACCGTGGATGTGAAACAGACGCATTTGTCAGGACAGGCTGAATTTGAAACAAGGACAGCAAAGAAAAACCACAAACGAAGCAGAGTCGTATTTTCCCTGGATTCTTCAAGTTTACAACATACCAATGAGCTCACAAAACGCATTTTTTCACCCGTGGTTCCAATGAATCTGATAGATGAAACGAAGCACAGCGCTTATTACGTGCACAATTGTTTCCCCCCCGAGTCAATCCACGTTCAAGTTCCTGTCCTCCACGTGGAAAAGGCTACTTTTCAACCTTTTTCCTGGAGGAAATAACTCCACTTCCGATTTAAACTGGGAGGCAACGGCTACATTCATTAGCTAAACAGCATCCTCGCAATACATTTTACGCAGAGAAAAGTTTTTGTTGCCAATCAGTCTCACCATGATCCTCGTGTTAGTGAGGCTTTCAAATCCGCGTGCAGTTCGTTTGATCGCACCGATGTCACTCAAATATATTCGCACACGCTCGAGTCAGCCTTTGAAGTGAAGTGCGTAAACAGCCATTAGATTTCGAGGACTTCCAATAATGCCCAGATGACACGACACTACAAAAGTATCTGAGCACACTTGGTCCAACGATGCTTCCCTCGAATCAACTGAATACACTCTTCTTCAAGTGGAGTATGCGAAAATTAGTCCGCGGCGGCACCAACCACTGCAAGGGCTATACCATGTTAAATTACAACGGGTGAGCAAGGAAACTTCTGTAAACGAATGTTGTCGTTCAACAAATGTAATATTTGTTATATATCCTTGTTATTGCTCACATTTCTTGTTTCCTTTATTTATTTAAATGTATATACAATCACAATATGTGCAGTCTCTATTGGGCATTTCACTGTGGTCAAGAAAATGATATGGGTGTGCGCCAAATAAACCACTGCTTCATAGCTGAAGTAGCCTAGTCTAATCTAATGAAAGATTTTCGATCCAAAATCAAATACATCATCAACTATACTCAGTTATTAGGAAACTGTAAACAAGTATTGCATATTATTTAATATCGTAAATTACATCTCAGATACATTGTAGATATCAGGGCCACTCAGCCAATGTGCTGGAGAGCTAAGGGAATGCAATTTTAAACCTCAGAACACAAGAAGCCATTAGTCTCAGACTTTATGATTCAATTGAAAGATTTTTGTCAAATGAAAATCCATCACTTTTGTTGTGTAATGCACTTCCTCACTTAATGTAGGCTATTATGGGCTTTTAGAGGGGAATGACAATCGAAAGATAATGTGGGTGGTTTAATGTACTATAGCTTACTGGGCTGCAATTTTTTGAATAGCCAGCAGTAACGTGTAAGCATAGCCATGGGAAGTAGGGGTGCTGATGGTGCTGCAGATAAATAAATAAAAAATAAAAATAATTTATAAAATATTACAATATTTTTTGTCCCACAAAATGAGTGTACAGATCCACCTCACCCGACAGCACCCCCAACCCAAAACATCTTCCCGCGGCCGTACAGTACATGTGTTAATTTAGACAGCTATCATTAATTTAGATTAGTTAACAGCCAATATATAATCCTAATTGATTGATGAGGAGCACATAGTCCCCTGGGTCCAGGGCATATCACTGATGAAGTTCTGGGTTGGAGAGAAACCAAACACTGCTGTTAGTGTGAAGAAGGCTGTGTGTGTGTGTTTGAGAGAGACAGTACATAGGTTTACACAGTAAATTTCATGCTCTTATACATGTAGTTACATTTACGTCGTTTAGCAGCCACTCTTATCCAAAGCGACTTTCTGGGCAATTAGGGTTAAGTGCCTTGATCATGGGCACATCAACAGATTTTTCACCTAGTCAGCTAAGGGATTCAAACCAGTGACCTCTTGGTTACTGGCCCAACACTCTTAACCGTAAGGCTACCTGCACTGTAATTACTCTTTTAACAACATTATATTAAAATGTTAATTGATAATAACGTATTAACATAATTTATAGTGATCCATTGTAAATGTTTTTGTAATTACATAAGAGAAACTTATCCCCTTTTAAAAGAGCTAAACTGCCGGTCACCAGATCTTCCAGTTCCATGTCAGAACTTAATCTGGTCCAAATAAAGGAGAGCAGCATAAAAATAGTATATTTCCAAAACGGTTTAATATCCACCAATTTTTCACATTTGTGTTTTTTCATCAGAAATAAATGCTTATGGGTACCTTCATGTGTGTGTCAAATTTGACTGTTATCAGATTTTTTATTCATAGATTTTAGATGTGTATTAAAATGTTTTTTTGTTGTTGTTGCAAAATGTTATATATATCCCATTGTTTAACTGGAATAGAATGTTTGTATCCTGTATATTTAACATATAAATTATATCCATAATAAATGTAGCCTCATGCTATAGCGTTTAGTTGGCCTCGTCCCAAATAGCACCCTATTCGCTGTATTGTACTCTACATGTGACCAGAGCCCAGATCTCATATGACTGTTAAATATAGGCAATCTTTTCATATTTAAGTCACAAATACATTTGTACAGTTCTTTATTAAAAATGTAATTATATGTCATACTTAACTATGTAAAACTTTGCGGTGCAACTTTTTCTGAGAGTGAGGCAGATATACACTACATGGTCAAAAGTATGTGGACACCTGCTCGTCGAACATCTCATTCCAAAATCATCTGCATTAATATGGAGTTGGTGCCCTGTTTGCTGCTATAACAGCCTCCACTCTTCTGGGAAGGATTTCCACTAGATGTTGGAACATTGCTGCGGATACTTCCTTCCATTCAGCCACAAGAGCATTAGTTAGGTCGGGCACTGATGTTGGGGGATTAGGCCTGGCTCGCAGTAGGCATTCCAATTCATCCCAAAGGTGTTTGATGGGGTTGAGGTCAGGGCTCTGTGCAGGCCAGTCAAGTTATTCCACACCAATCTCGACTGACCATTTCTGTATGGACCTCGCTTTGTGCATGGGGGCATTGTCTTGCTAAAACAGGAAAGGGCCTTTCGCAAACTGTTGCCACAAAGATAGAAGCACAGAATCGTCTAGAATATCATTGTATGCTGTAGCATTTAGATTTCCCTTCACTGGAATTAAGGGGCATAGCCTGAACCTTGAAAAACACCCCCAGACCATTATTCCTCCTCCACCAAACATTCGGGCAGGTAGCGTTCTCTTAGCATCAGTCAAACCCAGATTTGTCCTTCGGACTGCCAGGTGGTGAAGCGTGATTTATTACCCCAGAGAACGCATTTCCACTGCTCCAGAGTCCAATTGCGGCAAGCTTTACAACACTCCAGAGCACGTGGGGCATTGCACATGGTGATGTTAGGCTTGTGTGCGGATGCTCGGCCATGGAAACCCATTTCATGAATCTCTTGACGAACAGTTCTTGTGCTGACGTTACCAGTGACGAGGAAAGAGATACCAGAGATACCAGTGACGAGGAAAAAAACATATTGTTTTGATTAAACAATCAATACATTAATGTAATTAGTCTACTCCCAGCTCATAACTCAGAATAGTTGTCACTTGTCGTTTATTAAAAGACAGCCTATTTCTCCAAGCAGTGACGTCATTCATCGAGAGAATTATTTTGACAGTGTGCCAATCATCTGTGACAGGGGGCGCTATCAAGGACCTACATATGTGTCTAGAAGATATACGTTCTCCCGTGACTTCTGCACATATCGGTGTTCATATTTTTAATGCAGTCATTCAGTACATGTGCCGAGTTTACAATTTAAAGTGCTTAATCAACTCCACATTGACAAATGCAACCAGACCTCTGAGGTTTCGATCAGACTTTCGGGTATTTCACGATGACACAATGACACCGTCCAATTGAAAAGGGGATTGCAAGATCTCTCAACCAATCAGAATTGTCCGTGTTACCCAGCCACCCTCCTTTTTTGGATCATTACATAACTGCGGAATAGGTTTGTTCTGCCCAAATATCCAGGTTTAATAAGAGCTTTTAGCGATGTATATTTGTGAAACGATGACACAGTGGATGTGTACCATTGGAGCAAGCTTCATCACCACTTTCGTCTTCATCTAGCGGCAGGTGAGAATGTGAAATGTGATCGTGGAAATCTATTTTCACTGCAACTCGCTAGCATTGCTAATTTAACTAAGCTAAGCGATGATGTGTCAGTAACATCATTCAGATCTCGATGGTCACATCAGGATAACAAGCCATATAATAAGGTTAATTAAAAGTATTTGAGATTGTCCAATATGTTAATGGATTGTAACTAATTTACAGTTAGCCAAGTTCAAATGCTCGCTAGCTGTCAATGCAACTGTTAGTAGGTAAATAGACAGGATTTAGAGAATGAACGCTTCATTCGCTTGTAGGAAACTGTTAAATCATGGTGGAAAATGTTGGTGTACATGCATATAACTAGTTGTAATAGCACTGGATTACATTGTAGCTAGCAGCCCAGTGAGTAAAAAAAATGTAGGCCTAATGTCTGGTGCTAGTCTCCTAAGAGACTTAACGTTAGCTAACTAGCTAACATAGTTGTCCTAAGTAGTAAGTATGCTAGATGGAAGCAGCAACTACTGTATCCGCTACTAACTTAGCTACGTAGCTAATCAACATATGTTAGCTATGTTAACTACACCGTGGACATTTAATGCACACCATACATCTGACAGGTATTTTGCAGACCAATGCATCTTTATTTAAATACATTTTTTATTATATCTAAAAACACGTTTTTCACTTTCACAACTCCAAGCTGTGCATGTTGTGAAAACGGTCATTTTCAAACTGTTGCATGTTCCTATTTCGAATCCCTTATTTGTTTATTTTCGTGTTACTTAAACGTTTGTGCAGTATTTTTGGCCTGGAGTCAATAGACATAGCTTAGCTGGGCTACTATTATAGGCATTGTAGGGTCAAGTCAATTGATCCTTGCTGGCTGTCCCTGCCTATCTGGGGTGCTGAACTGCCCTCTGACCTCTGTTGACCTTTCAACATAGATTAAACGGTTAAAACCTAGCAAGCCATGTAGCAGAGTACAGTTATAGAGCAAGATGGGTACGTTGGATTTTCCAGAGCATGCATTTGTTCTTGGCACTTTGAATAGGCCTGTTCTGTGGAGTTGTGGACAGAAATTTTTGTTCATGCCAGGTTTATGTTGTGTAGCTATGCATCCAGTTTTCTCTACCTTGCATGTGCTTCCAGTGTTTTACAACTAATGACTTTGTCCACCCTTTATTCCCCAGGTTCCCAATACAATTATGGAGTTTTGAGAAGGGTTTTGTGTGTTCTTTGGGGGGGAAAGGGGGTCTTTCCCCTCAATTTGGATGGACTATTTGAAGGGACTTTCTGGAGGGTTATTGAACCTGCCTTTTGTAAAATATTGTATATATATTTTTTTGAAGTTGGAAAAGGAGAGAATATTTTTTTGTAATATATTTCTAGTATATTTGTATTTTATTTCATATAAGTGTAGAATTTATATATACTTTTATTTATTGAATTCCTGATGCCATTGTTTGTTTCAAACACATTCGGTTGTGTTGAGCTTTGGGTCTACATGGTGGACTAAGATGACCTAAAACAAGGCCATGGGGTTGCTAGGGTGCGGTGGAATCTCAACACAAGCACAATTCTAGCACCCCAAAACAATCTCCCACCTTTTTCTATTTTTCTTCAGCGAGCAGCTACTTCCAAAACATTATAATTTCAAAGTCACACTGACTTGACCTAAAGCATTGTCTTAGGGTTTGTTGTTGTACTGACGGGTTGCTGTTTCAGTGTTTGTTTTCGAGTTGGGAGTGGGGGGAGCAGGGTCTCCATTACTGGGTATGTTCGCTGCTTTAGAGCGGGGAGTTTACTGCAAGGTTTAGAAGTCTCTCAGGATGAGTGTGGTGATGGCCACCCCAGACTGCACGCCAAAATGCCGCTCCATGCGGCATGCAGATGAAGTGGTGGCGGCGCTGACGCGGGGTTCAGAGGGGCGCCTGCGGGCCTTCCTCAACACCCACTGCCACAACGCGGCCACACTGAGGGACGCCTTCGGTCGCACGGCCCTGCACCTGGCCGCCTCACTGGGCAAGAGGGCCCTGCTGGAGTGGCTGCTGGAGAGCAAGAGCGCTGACCTCATGGTGAAGGACAAGGAGTCTGGCTGGACCGCCCTGCACCGCAGCGTCTTCTACGGACACATCCACTGCCTCATGTCACTCATTAAGGTGAGTCTCCCTCTGTTTCAGGGATTCAGAACTAATGTTTACATGACTGGGCCTCCTTTGGCCGCTACATACAGTGGCAAGAAAAAGTATGTGAACCCTTTTGTATTACCTGGATTTCTGCATAAATTGGTCATAAAATTTGATCTTATCTTCATCTAAGTCACGACAATAGAAAAACACAGTCTGCTTAAACTAATAACACACAAACAATTATATGTCTATATTGAATACACCTTGTAAGCATTCACAGTGCAGGGTGGGAAAACTATGTGAGCCCTTGGATTTAATAACTGGTTGACCTTTGCCAGCAATAACCTCAACCAAATGTTCTTTGTAGTTGCGGATCAGACCTGCACAACGGTCAGGAGGAATTTATATTGAGCTTCAATTGGCAGACAGATGGCCTTACATTCTCCTGCAAAATGTCTTGATAAACTTGGGAATTCATTTTTCTGTCGACGATAGCAAGCTGTCCAGTCCCTGAGGCAGCAAAGCAGGCCCAAACCATGATGTTCCTCCACTATACTTTACAGTTGGGAAATGGTTCTGATGTTGGTGTGCTGTGCTTTTTTTCTCCACACAGTATTGTGTGTTCCTTCCAAACAACTCAACTGTAGTTTCATCTGGCCATAGAATATTTTGCCAGTAGCGCTGTGGAACATCCAGGTGCTCTTGCGAACGTCAGATGTGCAGCAATGTTTTTTTTGGGACAGCAATGGCTTCTTCCGTTGTGTCCTCCTATGAACACCATTCTTGTTCAGTGTTTTATGTATCGTGGACTCATCAACAGAGATGTTATTATGTTCCAGAGATTTATGTTAGTCTTTAGATTACACTCTAGGATTCTTCTTAACCTCATTGGGCCTTCTGCGCTGTGCTCTTGCAGTCATCTTTGCAGGACGGCCACTCCTAGGGAGAGTAGCAACAGTGCTGAACTTATAGACAATTTGTCTAACCGTGGACTGATGAACATCAAGGCTTTGAGATACTTTTGTAACCCTTTCCAGCTTTATGCAAGTCAACAATTCTTAATCTTAGGTCTTCTGAGATCTCTTTTGTTCGAGGCATGGTTCACATCAGGCAATGCCTCTTGTAAATTGCAAGCTCTAACCAACATCTCTAATCTCGTCTCATTGATTGTGCTCCAGGTTAGCTGACTCCAATTAGCTTTTGGAGAAGTCATTAACATAGGATTTCACATACTCTTTCCAACCTACACTGTAAATGTTTAAATTATGTATTAAATATAGATAAGACAAACAATAATGTGTGTTATTAGTTTTAGCACATTGTTTACATATTGTTGTGACTTAGATGACGATTAGATCAAATTTTAGGACCAATTTATGCAGAAATCCGGGTAATTCCAAAGGGTTCACATACTTTTTTTCTTGCCACTTTAAATTATTGCTATGTGGAGGAAGACATTTCTATGGCTTACATTGGCAGTACTTTTGTTCTGTAGCTACTCTATTGCCCGCTACATCACTTGCCTACAGCTAGATGTAGTTATAGGGAAATAATATTGTGGCTCTTGTCTAGAATGGTGCTTCTTTGTTGCAGCATGGCGGCATCCTCTCCACCCAGGATAAGGAGGGCCTCTCTGTCCTGGACTTAACCATGAAGGACAGACCAGCACACGTGGTGTTTACAAAGACAGGTGAGGATCGCTTATCACTTCATATCCATCTCTCATTTTAGACGGTGCACGATTAAAAAGTGGAAAGGCGGATGTTTCTTTAAAGCACATAGTCACGGCAGCTGTCAATCGTTGTTGTCTACCTGTAGAAAATAGTGTTGAAGTCTTGGCTAGGGATGCACGATATATCGGTGAACATATCGGAATCGGAAGATATTAGCTAAAAAAATGCCAACATCGGTATCGGCCGATGTCTAGTTTAACGCCGATGTTAAAAACTGATGTCAAAGGTACCATGCATACCTATATAACGTAGGTACATGACATTATATTGGCAAGTAAAATTTTGCACTACACGTGCAACACAGCATTCCTAACCTAGCCCACACAATGTTTGTTTGGATAGAGCAGTCATTTGAAAGAGTAAGAACATTTCAGCGAGACAACTCAAAGCCAAAATTCATTAAAGCGAAGATAATGTAATTCATTACCCTTGACAATCAACCGTTCTCTGTCATGGGTGATGTGGCTTTAGCTGACTGGTCGATCATCGGTACACACTACCAAGTGCGCTATTTTTCCGATGTTGCCCTACCGGAGTTACACAGTAATAGCATCACTGCTATTAGCTTCACGACATGCATACTATGGAACGCAAAGACCCAAACGGTGTGTCAGAAAAGATACAGTAGCACTGTCAAAGCTGTACAAAAAAGTCTGCAAACACCGGCCACGAACGATGTGTTTACAATACCGCGTTGGTAATAAAGCATCATTTGTTCGAATGCAACTTCTGGGATAGCTAGCTTTAGCTTGGTACCTAGCTAGCACCAATACAACCTGCCTGAAAACAATGACCAGTAGAACCTGTAGTCATTTTCATTATTCTTAGCAAAGATTTAGGAATCCTTTTAAGTATTGTTGTTCGCCTATTAAAATTGAACTTCAGTTCATGAAAATAAATAGCTAGCCAGCTACTTAACACTGTTGCCCCTTAACACTGTTGCCCAAAGCTAACATTATAAGCTTCATCTGGCTAGTGAGGCTCGACCGGTTATGTGTTGTGAAGCTAGCCATAATAAGGATTAGGCACAATAGTGGAATTTGCAGTCTGAATTCAAAATAACGTGTCATTGACAGTGATGCAAATTAATACAAATAGTAGAATTATGCCATACTTTGAATTTGAAGGCTAACTGCAAAGTCCACTGTTGTGGCTAATCCTTATTGTGGCTAGCTTCACATAGATGGGTCCGACAACCATTAATTAAGTCTTATAAATTAGGGGTATTTTAGATGACACCTATCTATATAGTTAGCTAGCTAACTATAGCTACTGAAACAGATTATGTCGTTATTTGACACATCAAATAGTGTTATTTGACGTGTCTTTTTTGACATGCAAAGACCCTAACGGCGTTCCATAGAAATCCTGGTTGAGAATGAAACGACTGAACAAATTAACAACGAAACGGTACTTCAAGTAAGTGAAAGAAATAGGTTTTGATTATGTTTTACTGGTAATGGGGACATATGTAAATGCCAACATAATAACTTTTTGGTCAGTGTGGTGTGTGTGTAACCTTTATTTAACTAGGCAAGTCAGTTAAGAACAATTTCTTATTTACAACGAGGGCACGGACAATGCTGGGCCAGTTGTGATACAGCCTGGATTTGAACCAGGGACTGTATTGAAGCCTCTTGCACTGAGATGCAGTGCCTTAGACTGCTGCTTCCATGTGTGTGCAAACTATTTAACTACTAGAATGCTGAAAAGGCCACTAAAATTTTAAATATCGGTAATGTTTTTTTTTGGCAAGGAAAATATCGGTATCGGCCAAAAATTTAATATCGGTGCATCACTAGTCTTGGCTGTGACAGACATTGTTTTGTAACTTTTGTTTTCTCCCTCTCAGACCCCACTGAGGTTTATACTTGGGGGAACAACACCAATTTCAGTCTGGGGCACGGGAACCAGGAGAGCAGGCATCACCCGGAGATTGTGGATCTGTTTGCCCGTACCGGGGTTTATGTCAAACAGGTAACAAAACGACTACCATAGAGATCCAGTAACTGTTTTCTTTAATTATTTTCAGTCTTCGCTCTGTTCCTTTCCTCTTAAGGGGAGGTGTTCTGCCTCTGTTTGCCACCAGCCATTAGATAGTCACATGAGTCAGGATAGGGCTTCCCCCACCTTCAACATCCTAGTCTCCTGGGGCCTCCTCCCTCTACACAGACTTGGCCTCAATATATGGCTCACCAGGGGGATCCATCACAACAATGCTTATGTAAACACGGTTGTCCCTTCTAGGTCTCCTGGATAACAGGCATGTCACCTGGGTCCCCCCCCCTCCCTGCAAAACAGACCCCCTCCTGGGATATTCCCTCACAACAGGCTGCTCTCCCGGGAACAACGGGCATGGGTAGAAACTAGGAAACAAAGGTGTTCGTTTAAGTTGGAATTGTTCTTATTGGGTGGTTGTGTACGGTATAAGGGGTCAAATCACAGCAATGCTAACTGGCTATTATGTAGCTCTCTCTTAACGATGCTGAATTATTTTTTTTATTTTTTTTTTATCTTTATTTTAACAGGGAAAACAGACTGAGACCTGGATCTCTTTTACGGCTGTGCCCTGTGTAAACATGTTGACATGTACAGTTTTAGACATACAGACAAGAACATTTCAAAACATACACAATTCAACAGAAACAATCACAGACAACATCATATTGATCCTCCATAAGCATTTTAAAATGGGCAAGGGACACCAGAGTGTCTAACTTAAGTTGGATCTGCAGTTTGTTCCATAAATAAGGTGCAAACGAATTGAAGGCAGTCCTACCCAACTCTGTGGAGACCACAGGAGTCTCTAAAGTAATCCACATCTGTGATCTGGTTTTAAAATTAGTACATCTTGTGGAAATTAATGATGATATATATGGAGGTAGTTTTAAAAGAAGTGCTTTATAAATAAACAAGAGAGCATGTTACTCTCGCCTCACAGATAGAGAGACCCAACCCACATGTTGGTATAGGATACAGTGATGAGTTCTGTAACTATCACCCGCGATAAACCTGAGTGCACAATGGTAAATAGCATCCAGTGGTTTTAATGTGTTTGCCGATGCATGCATATAGATAATATCACCATAATCTAAAACAGACATAAAAGTAGCCTGCACAATTTTTTTCCTATTTACAGAGGACAGACAAGCCCTGTTTCTGTAAAGGAATCCTATCTTGAATTTGAGCTTTTTTCCCAATTCAGTAACATGTTTTTTAAAAGAAAGCCTATCATCTAACCATACCCCTAAGTATTTATATGCAGAGACCTTATTGATTTGAGTACCATCCAAGCTAGTGATTACAAACGTGTTTCTAACTGAGAGTTTAGACCTAGAAAAAAACATGACATTTGTTTTCTTAGCGTTTAAAACAAGTTTAAGCTGTAAAAGAGACCCCTGTAGTATCCTAAAATCAGACTCCAACTGCATTAAAGCTTGGTCCGCTGTTGGAGCAATAGAGTACATCACTGTGTCATCTGCATATAAATGGAATTTACAATATCTGACATCATCACCAATGTTGTTTATATAAAGTGAGAACAATAGTGGGCCAATTATTGAACCCTGAGGGACCCCTTTAAGTAACTGTAAGAGGTCAGACTTGACCCCATCGACCATGACGACTTGAGTTCTATCTTTAAGATAGTCATAAAACCATCGGCAGGCATCAGTGCCCAGTCCTATAGATGACAGCTTACTCAAAAGGATAGCATGGTCTACAGTGTCAAAAGCTTTTGACAAATCTACAAACAGCGCAGCACAGTGCTTTCTATCGTCTAAGGCTTTTGCAATATCATTTACAACAAGCATAGTGGCCGATGTGGTACTGTGTTTAGATCTAAAACCAGATTGATTGGTACTAAGAATACTGTTAGCAGAAAGAAAAGATTGTAACTGTTTGTTGACTATAGATTCTAGAATCTTTACCAGACAAGGGAGCCTAGAGATGGGTCGATAGTTTTCCAAATCACTACCGTCACCTCCCTTATGTAATGGCAGAACAAAAGCTGCTTTCCACACCTTATGGATATTTCCTGTGCTTAATGTTAGATTAAAAATGTGTGCTACTGAACCAGCAATAATAGGTGCAGCACACTTAAGTAAGTACGGGTCTAAATTGTCAGCGCCTAAGGATTTCTTAGTATCAATGGCACACAGGGCAATTAGAACCTCTGCTTCAGTTATTTTCTGGAAACTAAAAACAGGGTTACCATTTTTCAGAGTAACGGTTGAAAAGCAAGACGAAAAATCAACTAACTGGCCAGTATTACAAAGTCCACTTTTCCTTTCAAATAAAAAACCAGCAGAGATGAAATGTTTATTAAAAGCATCACAAATATCATTTTTTTCAGTTAGAATACAGAGGTCTGAGGTAATTTGCTTAGGAAGAGAAACAGCAGAATTTCCCCGTTTCAGTGAATTAACGGTTTTCCAGAATTTTGCAGGATCTCCTGCAGAATCTGTCATAGCATTAAGGAAGTAATTTGATTTTGCCTTTTTGACAGCTGCAGTACATTTATTTCTCAATTGCCTAAAAAACAGCCAATCAGCTGGAGTACCTGTTTTCCTCGCCAAGGCCCAGGCCCGATTCTTTTGCAGGAAAAGACCTGACAATTCAGGAGAGAACCAAGAACTGGTTCGGTTTCTTACTCTGTGATTCTTAAGCGGGGCATGTTTATCAGACATAGAGGTAACAATAGAAGAGAAAAAAGCAAGGGCTAAAACCGGGTCCAGAAAGCAGCAAGTGGATAAAAGCTCAGAGTGATATAAGTCAAGGATAAAAGCTTGCTGTGAGAAATGTTTATAATTTCTCTTAGAGATTATACAGGGATCAGAGTGTTTCAGCCTGGTATCTCTGATACAAGCAATAGGGCAGTGGTCACTGATATCATTTGCAAAAACCCCACTGGCTGTGTATTTATGGGGGGTATTTGTTAGAATAATGTCTAGTAGAGTGGATTTTACTGGGTTCTTAAAGTTGGGACGGGTTGGTTTAGTTATCAGCTGAGTTAGATTTAGCTCAGTACAAATGTCTTTTAATTTATCGGATACTGGTGAGAGCCAATCCAGGTTAAAATCTCCCAAAATCAGTAATTCAGAGTTTGCATAATTAGACAGTATATCAGATAAATTGCATAGAGTACAAGGAGGAGCTGAGGGGGGGCGATATACCCCTGCTAGAGTTAAATGAGCATTATTACACAGTACCACGTTTAAAACTAGACATTCATATTGCTTTGAGACAGAGGTTGATATGGACACAGAAACATTTAAGCAGCATTTAACATAAATCGCAATACCACCACTTCTACCAACTCTATCAGTTCTATAAATATTGTATCCAATCAACTGAACATCTGAATCTGGCACAGAATCACACAGCCACGATTCAGATACAATCAGAACGTCAACATTTGATTGTGAGACCAAAATTTCAATAAAGTCCAACTTTTGGATCAGGCTTCTAGCATTCAAATGAATTATTCCAATACCATTGCTACGGGAATTCATATCAGATGGAGTATCCAAGGTAGCACCTGAAGCTGCACTAGATGAGCAATAAACCATTTTCGAGCTATTGACAGAGCTCAATTTTATGGGGACAAGATTACTACTAACAATACCTCTCTGCATGTGAGTAGTATTCGCAATACGGTGATTGGACAATAAACTAGGAATTGCAGAAGGGATGTTAACTGTAGTTTGTTCCATATTTGCAATTGAGGAACTAATTAATGAAACTGGGAGAGGAGCATTGAAAATAGTCTGATAGGGGAGCGTACAATCCCAAAAGTCAACCCCCGAGAATACACAACGTCAGGTATCAAAGGATCTACATGAGGCAAGAGTAAGAGACATGTTGGTGGAGAGGATGCTGGAGTCATACCTGTTAAGATGTAAATTGTCCCGAAGAAATAGACCTGGTCGGTCTGTAAAAGCTGCAAAGTTATCCACAAAAGGAATTCTCATCGTGCAGCAGTATCCCTTAAGCCAGGTGTGTAATTGGCGTATACGACTAAAAACCATATCCGTGTAGCGTGGGGATGGAAATGGACCGGAAACAACACACTGCTTCCCAGATTCCAGCAGCGTATTTATCAATGTTTTAAAATCGTCTCTCAATTTCTCTGACTGCTGGAGTTTAATGTCATTTGACCCAACATGGACAATGACAGTTGAAGCGGCGGAGTGCTTGCTAATAAGTAGCGGTAGCATGGAATCTAGGTCAGATATCCTAGCGCCAGGGTAGCAGAAGGTCTCAGCTTTCCGGATTGAAACGTTTCGGACCATGGATGAACCCACCACGAGAACGGAAGGACTACAGATGGGTTTATTGGGTAAATGACGGGGCCTCTCCCGGGTGATCTGCCTCCTAGCAGGTTGAGGGGGGCTAGCAGCTGAGACTGACGACCTAGTGGCAGGCAAGGAGCGCAGATGAGTGTGCTTGGGCACTTCCACCTGAGAGTGAGATGGCAGCAGTAGAGATGAAGCGGAGGGACCCTGTACAGTATGATTGGAATGCACTTCCAGGTCTTCCAGGACCTTGAATCTCCTCCCCAATTGTAGCACCTCCGAAACATTTGATGGATTCCGTTTCCTGGAGTGCTTTCCTCCCCGGACAGCAATCCAGGCATCCTGAGGCGGAGTAGAAGGGGTGGAACAGACCAGGCCCTTCGGTTTAGCTCCTAGTCTGGGCCATGGCTCATTTAAGGGAACCGAATGGAGTTTCACAGTTACAGGCTCCCCAGAAGTGGAGGTGCCGAGCCAGGGGCAGGTGACGTCGTCGATTTTGGAGGTGGTTTGTATAACCATGGAGTCCAGGAGTTCTTCGTCCTCCTTGATCTGGCGCAAGACAGATACTCTCCCCTCCAGCTCAGCGACTCTCTGGCTCAGGTACTGGCAGGTGGTACATCCAGGGGCGAGCGAAGCCATGAGAGACAGGTGGGTTTGGGCCCGGAGGCTAGCAGTTAGCAGTTTGTTTTTAGCTTAAAGCCAGCTTTTTGCCGAACTTTTCCAGAGAGAAAAAACACTTTCCATCCACCATGGAGCGAGATTCCGGGACAAGAGAGAGTGGTCCTAGCTGGTAAAAGTTAACCGCGATGCGGGAGGAGGGGAGGCTATGCCAGGTTTTTAATAACCAAATAAAACAAAATGGGAAAAAACGTTTTTGAATGTTTCTAAATACTTAGTATACAGGCACGGAAAGCACAATAGACAACTCTTGTTCCATGGGTATTATGGGCAGTGTGCGTCCCGGCTGGATAGGCTGCGTTTCCGCGGTCAATATTCATCCGCGGTCAATATTCATGCCATAACCAAATCACATCGGGAGATGACTTTTGAAGTCTGTCTTCTTCCAAACTTTTTTTTTGTGTAGGTACCTTTAATTCAAGTGCACATGCACCTAGCACTGTTTTAGTTTGCAGTGTTTTTCTGTAGCACACGTGATGGAGTTAGCTAAACAAATGCCCACTGGATTGATGCAAATAATCCTGAAATCATTCTACCAGGTAGGCATAGGCTACTTTTAAGTGAACATTTAATTGAGTATGTTTTTGGGAAAACCTTTACATCTACCAGAAGACCGTTATCATTAGCATCGCTATATATATTTTTGCCACATCCTTATTTTTTTTTTGTTTGGTGTGGTGGCAACAATTTAGAGGCAATGCGCCACTGCTTAAATGAATACTGGGGAAACACTGACATCATTGTCCTCCTATCACTATGGATTTGGGGGTTTTAGAAATTGAAATATCAATCGTAATCTCCTTTTGAGTGAGAGGGCGAATGAGTGAGAGGAGTAGGACAGGTGCACTGGGCTTGGGTTCTGTGTCTGGCTTTGTCTAGCCCAGCTCTGCATGGTTAACCCGACGTTGGCTTTATGTGCGGTCCCCTCTACAGTGTCCCCAATGGCCTATTGGCACCAGACAGCACCTGTGTCACTGCCCAGTCTCTCTTTCTTTCGTACAGAGCAGGGTTCCCCAACTTGTGGCCCGTTGTTTTATTTGTCCCCCAAGTTTTTGGAGAAAAACTAAATATATATATTTTCATTGTTGGACATAAAACTCTAAAAACAGCAGGAAATCAGGTTCCAATTATCACCGTAAGAACTCGACGGACAAAAAGCTGAAACCCAAATTTATTCTTCCCAAAGGATCAAACAGCTGAACAGTCAAAAACATGTTTACGATAGTGGTGGTATATGTCCCCCAATTTGGGGTGGAATCTCCTCCTTCCCTCCAAACACTACATCTCTGTTGCTAGATGAACGTGACCTGACCTCGACCCCCTTCGTCGCTAATCCACGGTTCTCTCCCCATATCAGTGCTGCCACGTGCTCGTTTCCCCATGCACTCGGCACATACCAGGCTTAATTGCACCCACCATATATCTTCCTCCTACAGATAACCATTATCTTCTGGTGTAGACCCTCTAAACGTAAGCACTCAATATTTCAATATGACACCTGATAATTAACCCTATTCCAAGTTTAGGAGATAGAATCCGTCACTGGTATAGAGGGTGCAGAGAGGTCTGAGGAAGAAACCTTGTGAGATAACTTAGTGGTTTTTTTTTTAGGTAATGTTGAAGAGATCTATGAGGTGATGTTGTGAAGATGTAGACCCTAACTATGGTTAGAACTGTTTTCCAGCGCTTATTTAGACTCTGACAGGAAGGACCTTTTCACAGGGAGTTATGCTAGGGAATGCAATCCTATGACCTCGTCAGCTCTAGTGCTCTGCTACAGCTCACGATGTCATAGGGTGGCATGCATTCCTCGCTAAGTACAGATTTTGACTAAAGTCTTTGGGTTAGATACATTCTAGATATATCAGATGTAATATTGAAAGGTAAGGACCCAACTTTTGAGTTTCTCTTCAAGTTTCGTTATTGTCTTATGGCAGGTTGCTGTTTAGCTTCTACATTCTATACACATTTTCATGACCTGTGCATTTTCATGACCTTTGCTCAGTGGGGAGCAGATCCCATTTCAAGACCTCTCAGCGACCTACCGGTACCCCCCCCCACGTGGAGGCAAAGCCTTTGTCCTCAGTACAACCTGCCCACAGTCCAACAGGTGCTAGGGGTTAAATATTTATCCCAGTATGACATGCTTTAATTAAATGTGCCACGGCTGTGGGTATGTGTGTGGGGCTGTCTCGTTATCAATGTGATACATCGGGGAAACATCCCTTTCGCCCTATTGAGCGCTGGAGGGGAGCAATGCATTAGTAATGATGTTTACTTTTCCACTTGTGCCCCGGCCTATAGTACCGCCACTATTTGACTATTACTACGAGAGCGCTTAGTTTGGCCACGGAAAT
Organism: Salvelinus fontinalis; assembly: GCF_029448725.1. Lineage (NCBI taxonomy): Eukaryota > Metazoa > Chordata > Actinopteri > Salmoniformes > Salmonidae > Salvelinus > Salvelinus fontinalis. Next base: position 31,489,215 of record NC_074702.1, on the reverse strand, counting down.
GGAAAGACGCGCACAATCGACAATCAAACATGCTGCCGTCTTTCTCTTTGAGTTCTTGTGGAGAGAATTTGACAACGGAGCAAAATTGTCTCACTGGATTGACCTACGTTATTGCTTACCAAAAAAAATGTGTTTCCTTTCCTCTCAGGTGGTGCTGTGTAAGTTCCACTCAGTGTTCCTGTCTCAGAAGGGGCAGGTGTATACATGTGGACACGGGCAGGGAGGTCGGCTGGGACACGGGGACGAACAGACCTATCTGGTGAGAATACTATACTGTATCTGACCTATCACATTTTTTTGGTCACATACACGTGTGTAGCTGATGTTATTGCGGGTGTAGCGTAATGCTTGACCAATGACCTACTCCGTCTGTTTGTGGCCTGTATTATAATAATTAGGTTGGTGCTTCTAGCTTGATTGGCTGTAACCGCTCCACCCTGAGTGTACTTGGGGTTTATTTGCACACCTGTGCTAAACCTGTGTTGAAATATTTTTTGAAATGTGTTTGAGCTTGTCTGGCACAATGGAACCAGTGGAATCGTCCCAAAAGTGTGAACTTAAGTATTGCCCCATTTTGAAGGCACTCCACGGCAGGCTCAAGCAAACGTTCAAAGTATTTGATATATATAAAAAAAAAAAATACTATTCAAAGTGAAATAGGGCTGTGGATTTTTTTATCATCTGTCAGGTTCCTCGGATGGTGGAGGGGCTCCTGTCCCATCACTGCTCCCAGGTGGCTGCAGCCAAGGACCACACGGTGGTGCTGACCGAGGAGGGCTATGTCTACACCTTCGGTCTCAACACCTTCCACCAGTTGGGACTGGCTCCCCCGCCCGCCTCCAGCCACCTGCCCAAACAGGTAAGAGAGACACCTGGCCAGGCAAGGTGCCCACATAGAGACGACATAGCTAGGCAGCTAGATGGGGCGTTGTCCCTAACCACGTGACCGGAGTAGGACAAGCTAAGGAAAAACTCCCTGGGCCTCATTTATCAATATATGTGTGTGTTTGTTATGACAATTGCATGAACAAATCCAGTGCATCATAAGACAAACATGTACACAGCAGACACTTGAATCTGAGGGAAGCTGAATTAGTGTGGATTGGTTGTTGACTGATGTTGGTCTTGTCCAATGGGATGCAGGTTTTCTCCAAGACCCTTAAAGGCAGGACTGTTATTGGTGTAGCAGCGGGGAGATTCCACACAGTTCTGTGGACCAGGGAGGCTGTCTACACAGTGGGACTGAACGGAGGGCAGCTGGGTAAGTCATAATGACTGGCACACAACAACATTGGTTTCCAATGACTTTGAAGTTAAGCCAAGGCAACTGATGATATGCTCTATCATTCCCCTACCATGACTGTATACGTGGTGATGGTTGACTTTTGACCTCTAGGCTACCTGTTGGACCCCAACGGGGAGAGGTGTGTGACCGCGCCTCGCCAGGTGTCTGCCCTCTACCACAAGGACGTCACCATCGCCATGGCAGTGGCCAGTAATGGGGCAACGTTGGTGGTGACAGATAAGGGAGATGTCTACCTGCTGGCTGACTATCAGTGCAAGAAGTTGGCATCGAGGTGACTATACCGATAGTGGAGAAGTGACTACCAGGGTCAGGGTCAATTCCATTTCATCTCAGGAAGTCAACTGCAATTCCAATTTCTCATTGAAGACAATTGTAATATACATTTCAGTTTACTTCCTGAATTGAACGAATTCCAAATAAAATGTTCTTTATGAGAGAGAGATGACATTAACCTAAGGTTGATCGAATTAGCATAATACAAAAATCCCCAATAAAAATAATTCCGTTTAAGCAAGAGATATCTGTTTTGCGTTGGATGTGTCTCAATCCACCGCATCCGCCTATTTAACACTTCCGCGTTTGCGGTGAAAGGTGACAGAGCTAGAGAGATGTTTGTCAGACCATGAGACATCCCGAAAATCCGTCTGGAGCATCCGACCGGTTTGGCCTACAAACTATTATGACCACTCTATGTGTCACGATCGTGTGGAGGATTGACGGATCAAAACGCAGCATTAGGAAAATAAGCCATCTTCCTTTTTATTATGAAGAAGGAGAACCGAAAACAAAACACTATTACAAAACTAACAAAACAAACAAATGACCGTGAAGCTATGAACGTAGTGCACATACAGGCTACAAACGTATAACATAGACAATTACCCACATCAAACGAAAGCCTATGGCTACCCTAAATATGGCTCCCAATCAGAGACAACAGAAATCAGCTGTCTCTAATTGGGAACCCATTCAGGCAACCATAGACTCTCCTAGACAACTATACCAACATAGACACAGCTAGACACATACACTCAACACAAACCCATACACTACAACCAACACCCCCCTTTACCATATAACCACCCAAAACCGATAAAACACAAACATTCCCCATGTCACACCCTGACCTAACTAAAATAATAAAGAAAACAAAGAATACTAAGGCCAGGGCGTGACACTATGGAAAGATGACTCTCACGAACACGATGGTGTTTACTCTGCGACCCACACAAGCGTTGTCTGAAGTCGGTACAGCCTAACTCCCAATTTGTCTCTGTAGCGGCAGAACAGTTTGGGCTACATACTAATATGACCCCTCTGTGTAAAGGTGAGACTCTCATGAACACGTACATGTTGGTTATTTTGCTCTCATTTATGGAAGTACACTACATGACCAAAAGTACCTGGACACATGTTCGTTGAACATCTCATTCCAAAATCATTGGTATTAATATGGAGTTGGTCCGATCTTTGGAAGGCTTTCCACTAGATGTTGGAACATTGCTGCGGGGACTTGCTTCCATTCAGCCACAAGAGCATTAGTGTGGTCGGGCACTGATGTTGGGCGATTAGGCCTGGCTCGCATTTAGCGTTCCAATTCATCCCAAAGATGTCCAATGGGGTTGAGGTCAGGGCTCTCTGCAGGCAAGTCAAGTTCTTCCACACTGATCTCGACAAACCATTACTGTATGGATCTCATTTTGTGCACGAAGTCATTGTCATGCTGAAGCAGGAATGGGCCTTTCGCAAACTTTTGCCACAGATGGAAGCACAGAATCTTCTTGAATGTTGTAGAGTTAAGAGTTCACTTCACTGGAACTAAGGGGCCTAGACCGAACCGTGAAAAACAGCCCCAGACCATTATTCCTCTTACACTAAACTTTACAGTTGGCATTATGCATTGGGGCAGGTAGCGTTCTCCTGGTGTCCGTCGGTCTGCCAGATAGCGAAGTGTGATTCATCACTCCAGAGAACGCGTTTCCTCTGCTCCAGAGTCCAATGGCGGTGAGCTTTACACCACTCCAGCCTACGCTTGGCATTGGCATGGTGATCTTAGGCTTGTGTGCGGATGCTCGGACATGGAAACCCGTTTCATGAAGCTCCCAATGAACTTGTGCTGACATTGCTTCCAGAGGCAGTTTGGAACTCGGTAGTGAGTGTTGCAACCGAGGGCTGACTATTTTTACGCGCTTCAGCACTCGGCGGTCCCGTTCTGTGAGCTTGTGCGTCCTACCGCTTTGCGGCTGAACCATTGTTGCTCCTAGACGTTTCCACTTCACAATAACAGGACTTACAGTTGACCTGGGTAGGGCTAGCAGTGCAGAGTTTTGTTGGCATCCTATGACGGTGGCACGTTGAAAGTCACTGAGCATTTCAGTAAGGCCATTCTACTGACAATATTTGTCAATGAAGATTGCATATCTGTGTGCTACATTTTGTACACCTGTCAGCAACGGGTGGGTCTGAAATGGCGGAGTCCACTAATTTGAATGTATGTCCACATACTTTTGTGTGTGTATGTATAGTGCCATCGGAAGTATTCGAACCCCTTGACTTTTTCCACTTTTTGTTACGTTACAGCCTTATTCTAAAATGGATTTAACTTTTTTTTTTATCTCTGCAATCTACAGACTACCACATGTGAAAACAAGTTTTTAGAAATTTTAGCAAATTTATGAAAAACATATGTAAATAAAGTAAGTATTCAGACCCTTTGCTATGAGACTCGAAATTGAGCTCAGGTGCATCCTGTTTCCATTAATCATCCTTGAGATGTTTCTACAACTTGATTGGAGTCCACTTGTGGCAAATAAAATTTATTGGACATGATTTTGAAAGGCACACACCTGTCTATATAAGGTCCCACAGTTGACAGTGCAAAAACCAAGCCATGAGGTTTGAAGGAATTGTCCGTAGAGCTCAGAGAGAGAGGATTGTGTTGAGGAACAGATCTGGGGAAGGGTACTTCAAAATGTCTGCAGCATTGAAGGTCCCCAAGATCGCAGTGGCCTCCATCATTCTCAAATGGAAGAAGTTTGGAACCAGCAAGACTCTTCCTAGAGCTGGCTGCCCGGCCAAACTGAGCAATCGGGAAGCTGGGCCTTGGTCAGGGAGGTGACCAAGAACCTGATGATCACTCTGACAGAGCTATGGAGTTCCTCTGCTCTGTGGAGATGGGAGAACCTTCCAGATGGACAACCATCTCTGCAGCACTCCACCAACCGGGCCTTTATGGTAGAGTGGCCAGATGGAAGCCACTCCTCAGTGAAAGACCGATGACAGCCCGCTTGGAGTTTGCCAGAAGGCACTTCAAGGACTCTCAGACCATGAGAAAAAAGATTCTCGGGTCTGATGAAACCAAGATTGAGCTCTTTGGCCTGAATGCCAAGCTTCACGTCTGGAGGAAACCTGGTACCATCCGTACGGTGAAGGGGGATGGCAGCATCGTGCTGTGGGGATGTTTTTCAATGGCAGGGACTGGGAGACTAGTCAGGATCGAGGCAAAGATGAACAGAGCAAAGTACAGAGATCCTTGATGAAAACCTGCTCCAGAGCGCTCAGGACCTCAGACTGGGGCAAAGGTTCACCTTTCAACAGGACAACAACCCTAAGCTCACAGCTAAGACAACGCAGGAGTGGCTTCGGGACAAGTGTCTGAAAGTCCTTGAGTTGCCCGGATTTGATCCCGATCGAACATCTCTGGAGGGACTTGAAAATAGCTGTGCAGCAACGCTCCCCATTCAACCTGATAGAGCTTGAGAGGAATGGGAGAAACTCACCAAATACAGATGTGCCAGACTCGGCTGTAATCGCTGCCAAAGGTGCGTCAACAAAGTACTGAGTAAAGAGTCTGAATAGTTTATTTAAAAATAATAATAATTATAATACATTTGCAAATATGTCTAAACCCGTCTTTGCTTTGTCATTATTGAGGGAAAAAACAATTTAATAAATTTTAGAATAAGGCTGTAACGTAACAAAAGGTGGAAAAAGTAAAAGGGTCTGAATACTTTCCGAATGCACAGTATATGGAGACTGAGTGACAAAGAATTCTTTTTTTTTTTTAAAGATCAGGAAACATTCTTTAAGCTCTCATAGGCATTTCAGAAGAAAGTTCCTTTTAGATTTTTGGTGGGAGGGGACTATCTGTTTTATGTACTGAATCTGTTATTCAATGTGTTTTGAATGGGCTAATGGCAGTAAGGCCAAAAATAATTTATCAAATTAATTTTATATATATATATTTTTTTATACTTCAAGGGGTCATTAAAATGATCCTTGGTATGACCTTATTAAAACAATGCAATATAGCTTAGTAGTTACCTCCCTCCTGGCTTAAACAGGGCTTAGACAATAATGGGTTAACAAGAGAGAGCGAGAGATATGTGATGATTATCCTACTCAGTCACTCTCTTTATTTTTTTTCTTCCCATGCCGACGTCTCTCTTTCAGACAACTGAACATCCGGAAGGTCCTTGTGAGCGGAGGCAGCCTGGACCATCGCGTGGACCCCCAGGTCCTGAATGAGGGAGGGGGAGAGAAGGTGGCCATCCTGGCCCTGGATGAAGCTGGGAGGGTAAGGACCAGCTGGGTCCAATACGTTGAAAAATACCAAATACTTAGTGGTGGCGAGCTACAGTCATTTTGTTGGAGGATTTTTCATGTTCAAACGATTCACCGCATATGATCACCCCTCAAGCTGATGTATTTGAGTCATTGGTTATCTCATCCCATTATCACTTTGTTTTTTCTCTTTGGATGATGTGCGTTGATCTGTAATGTTTATTCTATGTATTTGTTGTCACCACACATTGACAGTGCCTTTCTAGTTGTCCCTCTGGATTATTCAAGTTGTTTTGAGTTGATTTCTCTCTCTCTTCATCAGGTATTCTGCTGGCGTTCAGTGGGCGGTTCGGTGAGACCATGCCGGTGGGCGTACGGGCGCCAGGTGTTCATGTCAGACATCGCCCTGAGCAGGAACAACATGATGTTTGTCACACAGGAAGGGGAGGGCTTCAGCGGACAGTGGCACGGAGAGCACAGGAAGAGCGTGGAGAAGAAAGGTGAGTTGAGAAAATGGTTTAATCGCGTAGCTCAGCGACGACACAATGATACTTCCGAGTACAACCAGTATTCTTTCACTTTTCTCTTTTACATGTATGGTGGATGATAAACTTCAGGAAGTATGGAAAAAATAGTAAACAAGACTTAGATTCAAAAGTACTCTTGCACCCTTGAATGTAAGTAATGTTTACTATTTCTCTGTTCTTCATGATGTGTATCGTCCAACATAAATCAGAAGTTGTTGTTTGTATTTGAATCATTGGGAAGTAAGTTAGAATCCCTGCGTTGTCATTTGACTAAAGCATTTCTCCCTTGTGTGCTTTTAGATGGGAGTGTGGAGGTGTGTGGTTACCCAGAGGGTGGAGCTGTGTACGAGCGAATCCGCTTGGAGAAGCTCCCCTACGTCCACCGTGCGGTCAGCATCACCATGGACTCCAAGGGACGCAACTTTGGAGTGCTGCAGTCTGACCCTAAAACCAGGTACTGTTCCTCTGTGTGTCGTCGCACCTTTTAAAACATTTGAACTGTCTTTATTAGGCCACACCGTAACAAAACGCTTTGAAATGGATAATAAGTGTGTGTTGGGAAGTTCAGATAGTACATCCCTGTTTAACTACATTTTGGAGCATTTCGTGCCTAGTGAACAAAATGTCTGATCTCTGTCCTTCCCCCGCCCAGCCTGTTTGAGATTCCCAGCGTATCTCCCTCCTCCTTCTCCCAACACTTCCGGAGCCTGCTGGAGGAAGCGGATGAGACGGATAGCATCCACGACTTGACCCTGCAGGCTGGAGACCGCACCTTCCCCGCCCACAAGTACCTCCTGTCCATGAGGTCCGAGTTCTTCAGGAAGCAGCTGGTGCCGGACGGGGAGGAGGGAGACGGGGAGGTGAGAAGGAGCGAGGATGCGGTGGGCTGTGACCTGCTGGTGGTGGAGACGGTGAGCCCTGAGATGCTGGAGCATGTCCTGAAGTTCATCTATACGGATTCCTGTGATCTGCTCGTGCAGGGCCACCGGCCCCGAGTCTTCGACCAGAACCAGAATCAACAGGGCCCAGACCCGGAGCAGGAGCAGCTGATCAGCAGCCTGCAGGACCTGGGCTTCCATGAGGGCAACCTGGGGGACCGCTTGGCCCTGGAAGTGTACCGCTCGCTGACCCCATCGGCCCGAGGGGACGGAGACAAGCCCAAAAGCAAGGGCACCAAGCCTGGGAAAAAAAGCAAGGGAGGCAAGGCTGGAGCTGGAGAGGGAGGAAGAGTCAACCCGGTCAAGACCTTACAGGGCGTGGCCAAGAAGCTCGGCATGGGCAGTCTGTCGGCACGGTGAGTACTGAGTTGGTTATGATTGTTGTCCCCCACGATGAAATCAGGTAGTGGACTGTGGGTCTGTCCGTTAGTACGTTCGTCACACGCGATATATCTCAGAACGCAGTGGCCCGTTTTTTTGAGAAGTTGGGTGAATGATGTGTCTTGCCAAAGAGATCTGGCATTTGCAAAATTATACTGATTGGCCAGATGGTGGCGCTATAACATGTGCTAACTTTGAAAGGTCATGCAGGTCCCGTGTGGCTCAGTTGGTAGAGCATGGCGCTTGCAACGCCAGGGTTGTGGGTTCATTTCCCACGGGGGGACCAGGGTTCAATTCCCACGGGGGGACCAGGATGAATATGTATGAACTTTCCAATTTGTAAGTCGCTCTGGATAAGAGCGTCTGCTAAATGACTTAAATGTAATGTAATGTAATGTAATGCACCCGTTTGGTCATGCACCACTCACCCCGTTTGACCTTGAGTCATGAAATTTGGTACATGGGTCCCTCTCCCAACAAGGAACACATTTGCTTCAGGGAGACATAATTTTGTGGAAAAACACTTAAAACGCTGCTCTTCAGGTTCCGAATGACTGATCTGACAATGTGATATGTGGCATCTATAGAAAAAGGTCTCGATGCAATATTTTTAAACTAGTACCTGAAACAACATGACCAATAAACATTCACGGGGGTGTGGTTTGGCACATAAATGCATATAAATCAGTCAAGGATGTTAAAATACAAATAAAATATTGTACACATTTTGCAAACACTGTCAAGACTCATCATGTGCGAGAACATTCATATCGACCACACGGTGGCGCCATTACAGGAACATGTTAAATATCTTGATCTGTTTGACCCGGGGTGATGAAATTTGGCACATATGCTCAGGGTAATGAGTCTAGCTAACCCATGTGATATCTCGGTCAACACTGGCCGATTTTGACGAAATTTGGGTGAATGAGGCGCCTTGCCATAGAGATCCGGCACTTACAAAATTACACATTATTAATCAACTGTACGTATGTAAGTCACATGCGATATCTCAGACACCCTTTGCCTGATTTTGACATTTGTGGAGGATGACATGTTTCCTGTTTTTTGTCTTGCTTTTAACCCCTAATCCTTTGGGTGGTTAACATATAGAATCGTTTTTAAGATGGTCGTACCATGGGTCATTTAGCTATCTGATTTGGAATTTTAGGACCCCTGTAGGTATAACTTTTTACAAATATTTGATGAAACATTGAATTATGGTTTCTATTATTAGCCTTAAACGCATTGAATAACATGTTCATACATGGCAAAACAGAATGTCCAACAATGTATCAAAATGAGGTATGGTTTCATGTGTAACTCTTGTCCCATAAAATCCTATTAATAAAAAAAAAAAAAAGTTTTTTTACCGGGTAACCTTGAGACGAGTCTTGAGGAGCTTGTGGGCGATCAGAGTGAAACGGAGAACACGTTTGTGAGAGTCTCAGAATTTTGATGGTGGGGTTATATTAGTTTGTAGCTCAAACAGTTTGGACTTGACAGAAGTGTTTGGATTTGAGACGTGAGACTAGCCCTGTGAAGCTTGTGGGTGTTGTAGAGCAAAGCCGCGAACACATTTTGTGTTCAAATAGTTTCTAGCCACAACCGTTTGGACACTGCAGACGTTTCGCGAGAGAACCGATTTTCGGGATGTCTCCTGGTCTGACGAACACCGCTGTAGCTCTGCCACCTTCCGTCGCACATGCCGAAGGCTGACTTCGCCGGATGTGTTGGATTTGAGACACAGCGCATGCAAAAAAAAAAGTAACTGTTGAATTTTGATGGAAATGTTGTATTATGTTAATTGATTTCCGCACTGGCATTGACCTTAGGGGGGGTTATTAACATGTTATAACCCGTAGTGTATTTTGTTAAATACATTTATTACAGTTTGGATGGAGTGAAGTATGAAAATGGGAAGATCAATGTAGTGCATAAGATGACGTCCAACAAGCCACGATATAACCAGAAAAAGTGGTGAGTAATTGCCGTTTGGCAGATTAACTGAGACGACGTTGTGTGCATAGAAAGATAATTACTAGAATGGACATTCCTATTCAAGTCAATGTTCTGTGATTCTATTCAATTGTTGTGTGTGTCCTTGTCAGAAAACCAGGGTAGTAAAATATCAGAGGAGATATTGTTCCGTCTAAGCTGTATCTGTGTCTCCCCCAAGCTCCTACCTCTGTGACGTCACTCTGAGGTCTGAGGATGGCAAGGAGTTTCCCTGTCACAAGTGTGTGCTGTGTGCCAGACTTGGTGAGCTACTACGTGCCAACGTATTGTTGCGTTTACTTGGAGTGTGAGGGGTGAACTGTGGGTTTGGGTTATTCAAGGTCGGAGACATCTGACACTAGATTGGCCTGTCATTTGTTAAAGCCGTGGGGCCATTTTTCGGTACACAGATTAAGCCTTGCCCTGGACTAAAAGCATGCTCAATGGAGAATCTCAATTGAAAACTGATTTTTAATTAAGGACTAAGATGAATCTGTGTCTGGGGGATGATTTTTGGAAATGTCTTGGTGGCGGTTCTATTGTAAACATGTCATGTATGTGTTTCAGAGTACTTCCACAGTATGCTGGGGAACCCCTGGATAGAGGTGTGTTATGTTTTGTCTTTGATGTTATTTCATGTTTATCAATCTGTATTAGTTTTACATTTGATAAAATGTCTGTTTTAGTTGCTGGCAATTGGAGGTCTTGCTCATTGTACACTTAAAGCGTAATTTTAATATTGCCAGAAGTAACCGTTGGCTCTGGAAACATTCTCACATTGTGCTTGAGTAAGTGTGCTGCTACTTGTGATGGTAATGTAGTTGTTGTGTGCCCCCCACAGGCCACTTCTTGTAGTGCCCTAGAGATGCCCACCAGCTCAGAGATACTGCAGGTCATCCTAGAATATGTCTACACTGACGAGTCTCCCACTATCAAAGGTACAGGACACACCAGATCATGCATATACAACCTGTACACACACACACACATACTCAGTGAAAAATGCTTTGGAACTATGGATGGAAATTAGCTCTTTTGCCAACTTGGGTACATATACATTGACTCTGAAATGTTGCTAAATGTGCACTGTCCCTGTCAAATAAGTACATGAAATAGTTCAAAGTAAGTATCACATGTGGCTACCCATATTAATATTTATGAACCTCATCATGTTGACTTTGATCTTGATGTACAAGGTAGCTGGAAGCTAAAAGACTGTCTCTATCCTCTTCCAGAGTCTCTAAATGTGGAGTTTGTCTGCAACGTGTTGGTGGTGGCCGATCAGCTTCTCATCACCCGACTGAAGGAGATGTGTGAAGTGGCCATTACTGAGAACCGTATGTCCTCTCATCTGTCCTCTTAGCTCTCTCTGCTCTCCTCCCATGCCTCTGCCCTCCTCTCTTTCTCTCATGCCTGTCAACATGATGTCAAACAGCTTTGTCTTGAAAATCACTCGTGAGAGCACTGTCCTCTTTGTTTAAAAAAATGCCTTCCTCGTCTGTCTCCTCAGTGACACTGAAGAATGCTGCAGAGCTGCTGCAGTTTTCTGCCATGTACAACGCTGAGCAGCTCAAACTATCCTGCATCCAGTTCATCGTGCACAACATGGCTGCCTTGCTCGAGTCCAAGTGAGTGTGTGTGTGTATAAAGTACATTCGCAAAGTATTCAGACCACTTTACTTTTTCCACATTTTATTATGTTACAGCATTATTTTAAATATGATGAAGGGCACTTAGATTTTTTTATCTTCTCACAATACCCAACACTATTACGGACTACAAAGGGAAACCCAGACGTGAACTACCCAGTGATACGAGCCTACCAGACGAGCTAAATGCCTTTTCTGTTCGCTTCGAGGTAAGCAACACTGAAGCATGCGCGAGAGCACCAGCTGTTCTGGATGACTGTGATAACACTCTCAGTAGCTGACGCAAACAAAACCTTTAAACAGGTCAACATTCACACAGCCGCAGGGCCAGGCGGATTATCAGGACTTGTACTGAAAGAATGCGTGGACCAACTGGCAAGTGTCTTCACTGACATTTTCAACCTCTCCCTGACCGATTCTGTAATACCTAAATGTTTCAAGCAGACCACCATAGTCCCTGTGCCCAAGGAAGCGAAGGTAACCTGCCTAAATGATTACCGCCCCGTGGCACTCACGTCGGTAGCCATGAAGTGCTTTGAAAGGCTGGTCATGGCTCACATCAACAACATCGACCCTAGACCCACTCCAATTCGCATACCGCCCCAACAGATCCACAGATGGCGCAATCTCAATCGCACTCCACACCGCCTTTTCTCACCAGGACAAAAGGAACACCTATGTGGGAATGCTGTTCATTGACTACAGCTAAGCATTCAACACCATAGTGCCCACAAAGCTCATCACTAAGCTAAGGATGCTGGGACTAAACAACTCCCTCTGCAACTGGATCCTGGACTTCCTGATGGGGCCCCCCAGGTGGTAAGAGTAGGCAACAACACGTCTGCCACGCTGATCCTTAACACTGGGGCCCCTCAGGGGTGTGTACTTAGTACCCTCCTGTATTCCCTGTTCACCCATGACTGCATGGCCAAACACGACTCCAACACCATCATTAAGTTTGCTGACGACATAACAATGGTAGGCCTGATCACCGACAAGACTGCCTATAGGGAGGAGGTCAGAGAACTGGCAGTATAGTGCCGGGGCAACAACCTCTCCCTCAATGTGAGCAAGACAAAGGAGCTGATCATGGATTACAGGAAAAGGCGGGCCGAACAGGCCCCCATTTAACATCAACGGGGCTGTAGTGGAGCGGGTCGAGAGTTTCAAGTTCCTTGGTGTCCACATCACCAACGAACTATCATGGTCCAAACATACCAAGACAGTCGTGAAGAGGGCACAACAAAGCCTATTTCCTCTCAGGAGACTGAAAAGATTTGGCATGGGCCCCCAGATCCTCAAAGGGTTCTACAGCTGCACCATTGAGAGCATACTGACCGGTTGCATCACTGCCTAGTATGGCAACTGCTCGACATCTGACTGTAAGGTGCTACAGAGGGTAGTGCGAACGTCTCAGTACATCACTGGGGCCAAGCTTCCTGCCATCCAGGACCTATATAATAGGCGGTGTCAGAGGAAAGCCCATAAACTAGTCCGAGACTCCAGTCACCCAAGTTATAGACTTTTCTGCTACTGCACAGCAAGTGGTCCTGGAGCACCAAAAGGCTCCTCAACAGCTTCTAACCCCAAGCCATTAGGCTGCTGAACAATTCATAAAAATGGCCACCGGACAATTTACATTGACACCGCCCTTGTACACTGCTGCTACTCGCTGTTTGTTTGTTACCTATGTATAGTCACTTCGCCCCCACCTACATGTACCTACATGTACAGATTACCTCAGCTAGCCTGGACCCCTGCAAACTGACTCGGTACCGGTGCCCCCTGTATATAGCCGTGTTATTCTTATTGTGTTTTATTATTACTTTTTATCTTAGCCTACTTGGTAAATATTTTCTTGAACTGCACTGTTGGTTAAGGGCTTGTAAGTAAGCATTTCACGGTAAAATCTACACTTGTATTCGGCGCATGTGGCAAATAGTTTGATTTGATTTTTAATGCAAATTTATTACAAATAAAATAACTGATCACATTTACATAATTATTCAGACCCTTTACTCAGTACTTTGTTGAAGCACCGTTGGCAGTGATTATAGCCTAGAGTCGTCTTGGGTTTGACGCTGCAAGCTTGGCACATCTGTATTTGGGGAGTTTCTTCCATCTTTCTCTGCAGATCCTCTCAAGCTCTGTCAGGTTGGATGGGGAGTGTCGCTGCACAGCTATTTTCAAATCAAATAATTTTATTGGTCACATACATATGGTTAGTAGATGTTGCGAGTGTAGCAATGCTTGTGCTTCTAGTTCCGACAGTGCAGCCATATCTAACAAGTAATCTTAACAATTCCACAACTACCTAATACACACGTCTAAGTAAAGGGATGGATTAAGAATATATGGATGAGCAATGACAGAGCGGCATAGGCAAGATCCAATAGATGGTATAAAATACTGTACATATGAGATGAGTGTAATGTAAGATATGTAAACATCATTATTAAAGTGGCATTAATAAAGTGACTAGTGATCCATTTGTTAGTGGCCAATGATTTCAAGACCATGTAGGCAGCAGCCTCTCTGTGTTTAGTGATGGCTGTTTAACAGTCTGATGGCCTTGAGAAAGAAGCTATTTTCAGTCTCTCGGTCCCAGCTTTGATGCACCTGTACTGACCTCACCTTCTGGATGGTAGCGGGGTGAACAGGCAATGGCTCCGGTGCCTGTTCTTGATTGTCTTTTTGACCTTCCTGTGACATCGGGTGCTGTAGGTGTCCCGGAGGGCAGGTAGTTTGCCCCCGGTGATGTGTTGTGCAGACCGCACCACCCTCTGGGGAGCCCTGCTGTTGTGGGCGGTCCAGTTGCCGTACCAGGCGGTGATACAGCCCAACAGGATGCTCTCAATTGCGCATCTGTAAAAGTTTGTCAGGGTTTTAGGTGCCTAGCCAAATATCTTCAGCCTCCTGAGGTTGAACCCACTCTAGGAAGAGTCTTGGTGGTTCCAAACTTCTTCCATTTAAGAATGATGGAGGCCACTGTTTTCTTAGGGACCTTCAATGCTGCAGGAATGTTTTTGTATCCTTCCCCAGGTCTGTGCCTCAATACAATCTTGTCTTGAGCTCTACTGACAATTCCTTCGACCTCATGGCTTTGTTTTTGCTCTGACATGCACTATCAACTGTGGGACCTTAAATAGACAGTTGTGTGCCTTTCTAGATCATGTCTAATCAATTGAATTTAGTTTATTAAAATGTGGTGTTTTTTTCTCATTCTTTGTGGATCTGTGTAATAAGAGGGAAATATGTCTCTAATATGGTCATACATTTGGCAGGAGGTTAAGAAGTGCAGCTCAGTTTCCACGTCGTTTTGTGGGCAGTGTGCACATAGCCTGTCTTCTCTTGAGAGCCAGGTCTGCCTACGGTGGCCTTTGTCAATAACTATGCTCACTGAGTATGTAAATAGTCAGTGTTCCTTAAGTTTGGGTCAGTCACAGTGGTCAGGTATTCTACCACTGTGTACTCTCTCTGTTTAGGGCTAAATAGCATTCTTGTTTGCTCTGTGTCAAGTATCTTTTTTTTGTTTTCTCAATTGTTTGGGTCTAATTGTTGCTGTCCTGGGGCTCTGTGGGGTCTGTTTGTGTTTGTGAACAGAGGACCAGCTTGCTTAGGGAACTCTTCTTCAGGTTAATCTCTTCAGGTACATCTCCAATTGACTCAAATGATGTCAATTAGCCTATCAGAAGCTTCTAAAGCCATGACATAATTTTCCGGAATTTTCCAAGCTGTTTAAAGGCACAGTCAACTTATATGTGAACTTTTGACCCACTGGAATTGTGATGTTGGAAAAATGACTTGTGTCATGCACAAAGTAGATGTTCTAACCGACTTGCCAAAACTATAGTTTGTTAACAAGAAATGTGTGGAGTGGTTGAAAAACGATTTTTATTGACTCCAACCTAAGTGTATGTAAACTTCCGATTTCAACTGTGTGTGTGTTGAAGAGGGTGGGGCTTAAGCTGCATCCCTGTCTCACCCCATGGCTCTGTGGATAGAAATGTGTTTTTTTGCCAATTTTAATCCACGCTTGTTGTTTGTGTACATGGATTTCATAATGTATTCCCCCCCCAATACCACTTTCCATCAATTTGTCAATTATGTCAAATTGAGTCAAAAGTTGTTTTTTTATTTTAACAAAGCGTGAGAACACTTTGCTTTTGTTTTGGTTTGTCAATTAGGGTGTGCTGGATGAATCCTTGGTCTGTCCTATGGTAATTTGTTAAAATGCCAATTTGACATTTGCTCAGCACATTGTTTTCACTGAGGAAATGTAAAAGTCTGCTGTTAATGATAATGCAGAGGATTTTCCTAAGGTTGCTGTTGACGCATATCCCATGGTAGTTACTGGGGTCAAATTTGTCTCCACTTTTGTGGATTGGGGGGGATCAGTTCTTGCTTCCAAATATTAGGGAAGATGCCAGAGCTAAGGATGTTAGAGTTCAAGTATACCCAATTGGAATTTGTGGTCTTTATGTTTTATCATTTCATTGAGGATACCATCAACACCACAGGGCTTTTTTGGGGTGGAGGGTTTATTTTGTCCTGTAGTTCATTCAATGTAATTGGAGAATCCAGTGGGTTCTGGTACTTTTAATAGTTGATTCTAAGATTTGTATTTGATCATGTATATGTTTTTGCTGGTTCTTTGTTATAAGGCCAAAAAGATTGGAGAAGTGGTTTACCCATACATCATTTTCCCAGATGAGGCTATACTATGGATTCTTCTTCTTCTTCTTCGAGAGAGAGTCTCCCTCTCTGTTTTATATATCCGTATCTCTCTCTGTATCTCTTCAGGGCGCTGGATATCCTGAGTGATGACGTGCTGGTGGAGCTCTCTGCCTCCTACAGGAGGATGGTGAGTCATTTCCCCTTTGTGCCGTGACCGTACCTGCATCAACTGTATAGTGAGATACCTGGCATATGTTCATTAGGGGAACTCAACAGAAAACGGAAATAGGGTTTGTTATTGGACGGTTTCTCAGATAGTCCCTCCCTGTTTCACTCGTTTTCTTCCATTCGATTCCTACTCAAATTTACTGTGGTTTCCTGAACTGAAAACAACTGTTGGTTTAGACTAGCTTACCTGTTACCATCCTTTATTATTTGTTTTTACCATCCTGTTCCTGTCAGATTCCGGCCATGCAGAAGCGACTGATCACGCCTTACCCAGACGCCCCGGACCTCACTGTGTACGAGGACATGGACTCTTCATTCAGCTCTAAAGCTGACGCTGAACTAGACTACTCCTGCAGGTACTATACCATCTATCAAACTACTGTACAACACTGTGGCTGCATCTCATTCCAGAAGTTGCTCCGTCGTTCACTCCCTGTCATGAATGAGATGGGACTGAAAGTAGGTTCCAATGTTTTGCATTGAAATGCATCCAACCAGTAACCTCCCTAACATTTGAACCGTGGCCGAATTTGTTTCTCTTCCTCATCCTCCTCTCAGGGAGACTCTATTGAAGAAGGCTAAGTTGAAGGCCAAGAGAAAACCTAGGCGACTCTCTGACAGCTCAGGGGGTTACACCCTTTCTGACATCATCCAGAGCCCACCTGCTGCAGGTAGAACACACACACACACTCTTTATCACGGCACGCAATAATGATTTCCTTTAGTTGGAGTTGGGCTGATATGGATAATGATACACTATGTCTCTTCTCAGTCCTCTCTCCCAGCCTGGTCAAGTCAGGAAAGACCAACTCCATGGAGTCTCTGCAGGAGCTGATGACATCTGACTCTGAGGGCAGCTACAAGGGTGTGGGCAGCCCCCGAAATCTCCAGAGTCCCGTGTTCCACGACAGGCCCGAGGAGGGGAGGGCTGAAGGAGGTCCCAGGTTGAAGACTTCCCCCAGCACCCCTACCACCGTGCGGAACGGCCTCCCCGCCGAACCCCCAGAGAGTTCTGTTCCAGAGTACATCCCCAAGGTCACAGCCAGGTGAGCCAGGTCACTGTGGACCAGGTCAGGGTTCAGGGGTGGAACTGTATGTGACCTTGTGTCGTTTCTCTCTCTCTCCAGTCCTGCTCTGTCACTTCCTGTCTTGGACCTCAGGGCCATCATGGATATGGAAGCCAGCTCAAAGACACAGAGTCTCCGAGCCTCTCCCAAAAGTCCTGTCAGTGTTGGCAGCAGTAGCAAGCAGTCCCCTCTCCCAGCCAAGCTCTCCCAGAAGCAGAGGAAGATGATCGCCATGGCAACCAAGGAGGGCAGTGCTGAGTGTGCCCTATCCAAATCGCCACCAGTCATTACTCCCTCAAAGAATGCGAAAGCATGGTAAGCCCCCCTCCATAAGGGATGCTCCTGATATCAGGGCCAGCACAGAAGGTGGTGGGTTGGTGAGACGATCCCTATGTCATAGAATAGGTCCTCTCCCGGTCTCTCATTTGTGTTGAATGTTGTTTCATGTACAAATACAGAATCTGCCTATTCCGTCAGCTGTTAGTGAAAGTAGTACTTTTTAATGCTCTGAAGTAGCACTTTTGATTCATCAAATGTTGTTGAATGTGGTTCCACCTCCCTCCTCTCCTCAGGGCCACTCCGGTCCAGACACCCCCTTCGACTCGAGCATTCCGGGACCTCCTGGTGGAGGAGGAGAGCTGTGTCAGGAACGGGAGGCCAGGGTCCCTGGGAAGGCCAGTTGCTCAGGGGCCTCTGATCTCGGCTGTCAGGAGTGTCAGCTTCAAATGTACTGCTAAGCCCCCCAGTGAGTCAGTGAGACCCGCCGGGTAAGACTATGTGCACACAAAGACACACACACACACAGTTGGTCATATTTAATGTTACTTGTCACCAACACACATACAGAGGTGTACATTTATTTAGAGGAGTACAGTAGCATGTATGGCCAAAGGATAAATGCCCTTATGGCCGATGAATCAATTAACTATCACTCTACCCTAAAGTACCAGTGTTGTCCACTAGATGTCTCTAGTGTGTCGCCATGCTCACGCAGATTCCTGTTTCTATCAAAGACAGGAATCTGACACACACTAACAGCTCTACTAGCATCAATGTCATTTGGTTACCCTGGTGACGCACACATCCGTTGTAGTAAGAAGATAGTAAAGCTTTTATCTATGTTTATTGTTCCATAATTAGGCCTATGTTATAGCTGACGGTTAACCATACAGGAATTTGTTCAATCTGTGTGTGAGGTATCTCTTTAGAATAAACATAGTCACTAAGAAAGTGGCAAGTGACTGGCAGAGAGTTTCTCTATGGTGAGTCCCAGTTATTCCAAAGGGAAGCAGAACGAAAGAAAGAATAATGATTTGGAGGACCGTTTTTATACAGAGAATTAAGTTGATTATGCTAAGCTTTACGGTGATTTCCCAGACACAGATTAAGCCAGGTCCTGGTTTAAAAAATGTATTTCAGTGGAGGTTCTCTATTGACCTTGATTTTTAGTCCAGGACTAGGCTAGTCCAGGAAACCAGCCCCGAGAGTCTGTGGTTTGCTTGAGCAGGTGCTTCGGAATTTTTTATTTTTTTATTTTATTTAACCTTTATTTAACCAGGTAGGCAAATTGAGAACACGTTCTCATTTACAATTGCGACCTGGCCAAGATAAAGCAAAGCAGTTCGACACATACAACAACACATAGTTACACATGGAGTAAAAACAAACATATAGTCAATAATACAGTGAAAAAAAATAAGTCTATATACAATGTGAGCAAGTGAGGTGAGATAAGGGAGGTGAAGGCAAACAGATATATGTATAAATAAATAAAATATAAAAAGGCCATGGAGGCGAAGTGAGTACAACACAGCAAGTAAAATAAAAACTAAAAAACACTGGAATGGTTGGTTTGCATTGGAAGAAAGTGCAAAGTAGAGACAGAAATAATGGGGTGCAAAGGAGCAAAATAAATAAATAAATAAATACAGTAGGTAAAGAGGTAGTTGTTTGGGCTAAATTGTAGATGGGTTATGTACAGGTGCAGTAATCTATGAGCTGCTCTGACAGCTGGTGCTTAAAGCTAGTGAGGGAGATAGGTGTTTCCAGTTTCAGAGATTTTTGTAGTTCGTTCCAGTCATTGGCAGCAGAGAACTGGAAGGAGAGGCGTCCAAAGGAAGAATTGGTTTTGGGGGTGACTAGAGAGATATACCTGCTGGAGCGCGTGCTACAGGTAGGTGCTGCTATGGTGACCAGCGAGCTGAGATAAGGGGGGACTTTACCTAGCAGGGTCTTGTAGATGACCTGGAACCAGTGGGTTTGGCGACGAGTATGAAGCGAGGGCCAGCCAACGAGAGTGTACAGGTCGCAGTGGTGGGTAGTATATGGGGCTTTGGTGACAAAACGGATGGCACTGTGATAGACTGCATCCAATTTATTGAGTAGGGTTTTGGAGGCTATTTTGTAAATGACATCACCGAAGTCGAGGATTGGTAGGATGGTCAGTTTTACAAGGGTATGTTTGGCAGCATGAGTAAAGGATGCTTTGTTGCGGAATAGGAAGCCAATTCTAGATTTGACTTTGGATTGGAGATGTTTGATGTGGGTCTGGAAGGAGAGTTTACAGTCTAACCAGACACCTAGGTATTTGTAGTTGTCCACATATTCTAAGTCAGAGCCGTCCAAAGTAGTGATGTTGGACAGGCGGGCAGGAGCAGGCAGCGATCGGTTGAAGAGCATGCATTTGGTTTTACTTGTATTTAAGAGCAGTTGGAGGCCACGGAAGGAGAGTTGTATGGCATTGAAGCTCGCCTGGAGGGTTGTTAACACAGTGTCAAAAGAAGGGCCAGAAGTATACAGAATAGTGTCGTCTGCGTAGAGGTGGATCAGAGAATCACCAGCAGCAAGAGCGACATCATTGATGTAAACAGAGAAGAGAGTCGGTCCAAGAATTGAACCCTGTGGCACCCCCATAGAGACTGCCAGAGGCCCGGACAACAGACCCTCCGATTTGACACACTGAACTCTATCAGAGAAGTAGTTGGTGAACCAGGCGAGGCAATCATTAGAGAAACCAAGGCTGTCGAGTCTGCCAATGAGGATGTGGTGATTGACAGAGTCAAAAGCCTTGGCCAGGTCAATGAATACGGCTGCACAGTATTGTTTCCTATCGATGGCGGTTACGATATCGTTTATGACCTTGAGCGTGGCTGAGGTGCACCCATGACCAGCTCTGAAACCAGATTGCATAGCGGAGAAGGTGTGGTGTGATTCGAAATGGTCGGTAATCTGTTTGTTGACTTGGCTTTCGAAGACCTTAGAAAGGCAGGGTAGGATAGATATAGGTCTGTAGCAGTTAGGGTCAAGGGTGTCCCCCCCTTTGAAGAGGGGGATAACCGCAGCTGCTTTCCAATCTTTGGGGATCTCAGACGACACGAAAGAGAGGTTGAAGAGGCTAGTAATAGGGGTGGCAACAATTTCAGCAGATAGTTTTAGAAAGAAAGGGTCCAGATTATCTAGCCCGGCTGATTTGTAAGGGTCCAGATTTTGCAGCTCATTAAGAACATCAGCTGACTGTATTTGGGAGAAAGAGAAATGGGGAAGGCTTGGGCGAGTAGCAGAGGGGAGGGCAGTGCTGTTGTCCGGGGTAGGGGTAGCCACGTGGAAAGCATGGCCAGCCGTAGAAAAATGCTTATTGAAATTCTCAATTATAGTGGATTTGTCGGTGGTGACAGTGTTTCCTATCTTCAGAGCGGTTGGAAGCTGGGAGGAGGTGTTCTTATTCTCCATGGACTTTACGGTGTCCCAGAACTTTTTTGAATTTGTGTTGCAGGAAGCAAATTTCTGCTTGAAAAAGCTAGCCTTGGCTGTTCTAACTGCCTGTGTATATTGGTTTCTGGCTTCCCTGAAAAGTTGCATATCACGGGGGCTGTTCGATGCTAATGCAGAACGCCATAGGATGTTTTTCTGTTGGTTAAGGGCAGTCAGGTCAGGAGAGAACCAAGGGCTATATCTGTTCCTGGTTCTAAATTTCTTGAATGGGGCATGCTTATTCAAGATGGTGAGGAAGGCATTTTTAAAAAATGACCAGGCATCCTCTACTGACGGGATGAGATCAATATCCTTCCAGGATATCCCGGCCAGGTCGATTAGGAAGGCCTGCTCGCTGAAGTGTTTCAGGGAGCGTTTGACAGTGATGAGTGGAGGTCGTTTGACCGCTGACCCATTACGGATGCAGGCAATGAGGCAGTGATCGCTGAGATCTTGGTTGAAAACAGCAGAGGTGTATTTGGAGGGCAAGTTTGTTAGGATGATATCTATGAGGGTACCCGTGTTTACGGAATTGGGGTGGTACCTGGTAGGTTCATTGATAATTTGTGTGAGATTGAGGGCATCAAGCTTAGATTGTAGGGTGGCTGGGGTGTTGAGCATGTTCAAATTTAGGTCGCCTAGCAGCACGAGCTCTGAAGATAGATGGGGGGCAATCAGTTCACATATAGTGTCCAGAGCACAGCTGGGGGCAGAGGGTGGTCTATAGCAGGCGGCAACGGTGAGAGACTTGTTTTTAGAGAGGTGGATTTTTAAAAGTAGAAGTTCAAATTGTTTGGGAACAGACCTGGATAGTATAACAGAACTCTGCAGGCAGTCTTTGCAGTAGATTGCAACACCGCCCCCTTTGGCCGTTCTATCTTGTCTGAAAATATTGTAATTGGGGATAAAAATGTCTGAATTTTTGGTGGTCTTTCTAAGCCAGGATTCAGACACGGCTAAAACATCCGGGTTGGTAGAGTGTGCTAAAGCAGTGAACAAAACAAACTTAGGGAGGAGGCTTCTAATGTTAACATGCATGAAGCCAAGGCTATTACGGTTACAGAAGTCATCAAAAGAGAGCGCCTGGGGAATAGGAGTGGAGCCAGGTACTGCAGGGCCTGGATTCACCTCTACATCACCAGAGGAACAGAGGAGAAGTAGGATAATGGTACGGCTAAAAGCTATGAGAATTGGTCGCCTAGAGCTACTAGAGCAGAGAGTAAAAGGAAGTTTCTGGGGGCGATAAAATAGTTTAAAGGAATAATGTACAGACAAAGGTATGGTAGGATGTGAATACAGTGGAGGTAAACCTAGGTATTGAGTGATGATGATGAGAGAGATCTTGTCTCTAGAAACATCATTGAAACCAGGTGATGTCATCGCATATGTGGGTGGTGGAACTGAGAGGTTGGATATGGTATAGAGAGCAGGGCTAGAATCTCTACAGTGAAATAAGCCAATAAACACTAACCAGAACAGCAATGGACAAGGCATATTTACATTAAGGAGAGGCATGCTTAATCGAGTGATCAGTAAGGGTCCAGTGAGTAGAGGTTGGTTGGGGTCGTGGCGATCCAGACAGCTGGCCGGGTATATGGCTATCGGTAGCAGCATAGGATGGAGGTCTGTTTGTAGATACCTCGTGCGTTTCCGTCGGTAGGTTCCGTGTAGTGGGGTTTTGTTCAGATAGCAGCCGATAGGACAGCTAACGATTAGCGGGCCTCAGGTGAGCGTTCAGGTAACGTCGGGACGGATTTGCCGGTTGGATAAATCCCTCGGGCAGATAACGTCGGCAGTCAGTCGTGAAGGCCCGGTGGGGTTCCGTATCTGCAGTAGCAACAAAAGAAACGGGTCCGGATGGTGATGGAACTCCTCAGCTGGCTAGCTCCAGCATGATTTGAGTTTGCTCCGGGGTCGACGTAAGCCAATAGTCACACGGTATGCAGCTAGCTAGCTGCGAAATCAAGGTGCAAGTGTCCAGAGCCTGCGGTTGGAATCCGGGGAAACTGAGAGAAAAAAAGTCCCGGAATGCTCCGGTCCGAGTCGCGTTGCACAAAAGTGCCGGTAGATTATCGAGCTAAAGGAATAGCTGATGACCGCAAAACGTGGGCAGCTGAAACACCAACGCTAGCTAGCAAACCGGCTAATTTCGGGGCAGCTACAGATTAGCTTCTGGCTAGCTATCGGAGTAGCTTCTGGTTAGCTTTCAGGCTAGCTTCTGAATTAGCCCCTGGCTATCTTCCACGATGGATTTTCAGATTGAGGTAAATAATACTTATAGTAATTGGTGAAGCGGGTTGCAGGAAAGCTTTTGCAGGAAAGCTTTTGTAGTTGAGTTCTTGGATAATAAAATAAATAAAAGATATGTGAAGAAAAGGTGTAAATATATATATATACAGGACACGACAAGACAATACGGAAAAGACGTCTGAACTGCTAAGCCACCTTGGTGTGTAATGATGTTAATTGTTAAAATATCATTGGAAGGTAAGAAGCTCCTGCACACTGGGCGTGCATTGTATCGCCTTTATTGATGTCTAAAAGCTCTGATGAGATTTGAAACGACAATAAGCATAGCCTTCTCTACACACACACACACACTCTCGTGAAACTCCTGCCAACATAGGTGCAAAGTGATCTATGCAGATGCACAGATGGCACAAAATTTTTTTTGAACTCATTGTTTTAGCGAGAGGGAAAAATCGCCCGAACTCCCTTCGCTCTGCCCGGAATTTTGTGCTAGCAGTCGCATCGCAACAATAGATAGCAACTGTGGTTGAGTATGACACCTCAGACAAGCTCATGAACACATTTTTTTATTTTATTTTTTATTTTACCGTTATTTTACCAGGTAAGTTGACTGAGAAAACGTTCTCATTTGCAGCAACGACCTGGGGAATAGTTACAGGGGAGAGGAGGGGGATGAATAAGCCAATTGTAAACTGGGGATTATTAGGTGACCATGATGGTTTGAGGGCCAGATTGGGAATTTAGCCAGGACACCGGGGTTAACACCCCTACTCTTACGATAAGTGCCATGGGATCTTTAATGACCTCAGAGAGTCAGGACACCCGTTTAACGTCCCATCCGAAAGACGGCACCCTATACAGGGCAGTGTCCCCAATCACTGCCCTGGGGCATAGGGATATTTTTTTAGACCAGAGGAAAGAGTGCCTCCTACTGGCCCTCCAACATGAAAGCCAGTGGGGAAAAACTGAGATTTTTTTTATTTTTATGTTTTGAATGGCTAAATAGTTTATCAGTGCACCAGGGGTACTTGCCACTGTGTTTCCTGAAATGCAGAGGGTCTTGGAGTATTTTGCTAATACGAAATTATACTTTGTTAGCTCAACTGTTTAGCTACTGGCTCTGTGTCATTGAGCACCAAACTTTGCAAACGCTGCCTAGCTTGCTATCTACTTAATAAAACGTTCTCAAAGGTAGCTTGCTAATAAGTTGGCTATATTAGGAATATAATTGATCTGCTGTCGACATCAGAAAAATATTTGAGAGCACTTATTAGTAGGGATGCACGATATATCGGTGAACATATCTAAAGAGGCCAACATCGGTATCGGCTGATGTCTAGTTTAACGCCCCAATGTGCAAAACTGATGTCAAAGCTGACGTGCATACCTACATGACGTCATGACGCCACGTACATTTTTGCGCTATACGTGCAACACAGCATTCCTAAAATAGCCCACAGTGCGTGCTGTGTGGATTGAGCAATCAACAAGTCGAGCAGTCATTTGAGTAACAAAATTTCAGTGAGACAACTCAAAAGGTGAAATCCATTAAAGCCAAGATCATGAAATTCATTGCCGTTGACAATCAACCGTTCTGTCGTGGGTGATGTTGGCTTTCGCCGACTGGTCGAGCACCGGTACACACTACCAAGTGCGCTATTTTTCAGATGTTGCCCTACCGGAGTTACACAGTAATAGCGTCACAACATAATACTATGGAGTGTCAAAAAAGATACAGTAGCACTGTCAAAGATGTACAAAAAAGTCTGCATGAAAAAAAAAAAAACGTCTTCAGTTCATGAAAATAAATAGCTAGTCAGCAACTTAGCTTTGGGCAACAGGGTTAATGTTATAAGCAGCCAGCTAGCTTCATCTGGCTAGTTAGGCTTGACCGCACTGGGTTATGTGTTATGAAGCTAGCCACAATAAGGATTAGGCACAATAGGGGAATTTGCGGTTTGCCTTCAAAATAGAAGTATATAATTGACAGTAATCCAAATGAATACAAATGGTAATCGCAAAGTCCACTATTGTGGCTAATCCTTATTGAGATGGATCCGACACCATTAATCAAATAAGAACTGTCTTATAAATTAGGGTAATTTTAGATGACACCTAGCTATACAGCTAGCTAACTATAGCAACTGAAACAGATTGTCATTTTGCTATGTTTTTGTTGAAGAACATTGTTTGCATCCATGAGCTAGATAGCTTTTTTTTATAACCAGCACTGTAGGTGAGTGAGACAACTTTACCAGCATTATAGCATACGTATCGATGAATTGTTGTGAAATAAGAGGGATAGTGTAATCAATGTGTAACTACTTAAAAAATATATTAATCCGTGATATTATTGTGACGTGCAGTCATATTCAGGTCCTGATTGGTCAACAAGCTTATTTGACATGTCAAATAGTGTTAAATAGTATATTTTTTGACACGCAAAGACCCAAACGGCGTTCCATAGAGATACTGGTTGAGAATGAAACGACTGAACAAATAAACAGCACAGCAAGTAAGTGAAAGAAATAGGTTTGGATTATGTTACTGGTAATGGGGACACACATAAATGCCAACAAAATAACTTATTGATCAGTGTGATGTGCGTAACCGTTATTTAACTAGGCATGTCACTTAAGAACAAATTCTTATTTACAATGACGACCTACCCTGGCCAAACCTGGGCCAATTGTGCGCCGCCCTATGAGACTCCCATTCACGGCCGTATATGATACAGTCTGGATTCGAACCAGGGACTGTAGTGACGCCTCTTGCACTAAGATGCAGTGCCTTAGACTGCTGCCTCCGTGTGTGTTACCTATTTAACTGTACTAGAATGCTTAAAAGGCCGCTAAAATGTTAATTATTGGTATCAGTTTTTTTGGTAAGGAAAGTATTGGACAAAAATGTCATATCCGTGCATCACTACTTATTATCCCCCAAAGTGGTGAATACCTTTTGACTGCATGCACAGTACATTCAGAGCCATTCAGTGGCTAGCAACACTACAAACATAATTTTATCCGTTTCCCGTACGGCTGGGCGACATGGCCAGAATATCATATTACGGTATTTTAAAATAATTGCGATGGTATGACTGTATTTGACTTTTATTTTTTAAATATTTTTTATAATTGAAGTTCTACATTTGCTATATGACTGCTAGACCGTCAAATCTAAGTGATTTCAATGGGTCTTTCTCCTTTCTGATTTTGTTTTATACTGTTCAATTCAACCAAAAATAATTTGACATTAATCTGTTTCTACATTTCCTGCACTCATTTTAGATAATTTTCACACTTGTGGACATTATTTTTAACCAAATGTTGCAAATGCAATTTGACTTGTGATTTGGCGCAAAACACTTAGGTGTACTGTTGGCATCATTGAAATATATAATTATTATTCTAGTTCTATAGTTAGAATATAGTGGTGGGCACTTTGAATACAGTGTTTGACATGACGACAATTCAAAAATGCCAAGGAGGTGTTATTGTGACAGGGTAGGAACCAAAATTGTTGTTAAGGGTTGCCAAGGGGACTCAATAATCTTTGGCTACATTGAATGTTTTCTCTTAGTAGTTAACATATTCATGCTTTGCGTATTCCTCTTTTAATTTAGAAGATACTGTTACATAAACATGTTGATTTAGGTCTATACCGTCACTGGTATGTGTGTATAAAAACTCAGCAAAAAAAGAAACATCCCTTTTCAGGACCCTGTCTTTCAAAGATAATTCGTAAAAATCCAAATAACTTCACACATCTTCATTGTAAATGGTTTGAGAACAGTTTTTCATGCTTGTTCAATGACCCATAAACAATTAATGAACATGCACCTGTGGAACGGTCATTAAGACACTAACAGCTTACAGACGGTAGGCAATTAAGGTCACAGTTATGACTATGACACTAAAGAGGCCTTTCTACAGACTTTTCATCAAAAGAAAGATGACCAGGGTCCCTGCTCATATGTGTGAACGTGCCCTTAGGCATGCTGCAAGGAGGCATGAGGACTGCAGATGTGGCCAGGGCAATACATTGCAATATCTCTACTGTGAGACACCTAAGACAGCGCTACAGGGAGACAGGATAGACAGCTGATCGTCCTCGCAGTGGCAGACCACGTGTAACAACACCTGCACAGGATCGGTACATCCGAACATCACACTTGCGGGACAGGTACAGGATGGCAACAACAACTGCCCGAGTTACACCAGGAATGCACAATCCCTCCATCAGTGCTCAGACTGTCTGCAATAGGCTGAGAGAGGCTGGACTGAGGGCTTGTAGGCCTGTTGTTAAGGCAGGTCCTCACCAGACATCACCGGTGACAACTTCACCTATAGGCACAAACCCACCGTCGCTGGACCAGACAGGACTGACAAAAAGTGATCTTCACTGACGAGTTGCGGTTTTGTCTCACCAGGGATGATGGTTGGATTTGCGTCTATCGTCGAAGGAATGAGCGCTACACCGAGGCCTGTACTCTGGAGCGGGATCGAGTTGGAGGGTCCGTCATGGTCTGGGGCGGTGTGTCACAGCATCATCGGACTGAGCTTATCATTGCAGGCAATTTCAACGATGTGCTCCTCCCTCATGTTGTACCCTTCCTGCAGGCTCATCCTGACCCTCCAGCATGACAATGCCACCAGCCATACTGCTCGTTCTGTGAGGGATTTCCTGCCAGACAGGAATGTCAGTGTTTTGCCATGGCCAGCGAAGAGCCTGGATCTCAGTCCCATTGAGCACGTCTGGGACCTGTTGGATCGGAGGGTGAGGGGCTAGGGCCATTACCCCCAGAAATGCCTGGGAACTTGCAGGTGCCTTGGTGGAAGAGTGGGGTAACATCTCACAGCAAGAACTGAACTTGCAAATCTGGTGCTGTCCATGAGGAGGAGATGCTCTGCAGTACTTAATGCAGCTGGTGGCCACACCAGATACGGACTTTTGATTTTGACCCCCTCCTTTGTTCAGGGACACATTATTCCATTTCTGTTAGTCACATGTCTGTGGAACTTGTTCAGTTTATGTTTCAGTTGTTGAACCTTGTTATGTTCATACAAATATTTACACATGTTAAGTTTGCTGAAAATAAACTCAGTTGACAGTGAGAGGACGTTTCATTTTTTGCTATGTATGTATGTATGTAGCTAATTACGTTTGCTCTGACTACATTTATTAGCTCGCTAGTGATTAGCATTAGCGGCTAACAAGATTTAGACCCAACTTGCAAAGAAAATACAAACTAGCTGTTTGCACAAACTAATAGTGTAGTTCTAGAACACTAGTGGAATTTATATTAAGATTTGAAGTGTGAACCACACCCGTGTCAACATTGTTGCCTGTGCTGCATGCAGACAACACAAGTGTCTCGTGGTTGAGGATTAACACATGAGCTCCTTGAGTGACAGGCGGGGCTAGGTCTGTGTGGGTAGCAGCATGGAGAGCGAGCGGAGACGGATGACTCAAGCAGCGACGTGAACTATAGAAATGTATGTTACACACGGCGTATCACATTTTAAAAACCCAACTTTCAAATACCGTTATAGAATGTAATGTAAAAATCCAAACCGGTCCGTGCATCAATACCGGTATATGGTCAAATACGGTATATCACCCAGCCCTATGTTCCTGTGAAGCAATTGTAATGACAGTCCACCACAACATACCCAAGAGTTTCCTGATTAGTTAGGGCTAGTCTGTGTTTAATTTCATTGTGTATTAAAAGCACATTTTAAGACCATTGTGAGGGGATTTCGCCAGTGGTTGGAAGGGGAATTTGGCTTCCTGGGTTAATGTTGTCCGAGGTTCCAACAGTAACCAAGTGGGACGGGGCTTAGTGAAGGGTCAATGTACTGAAAGGGAAGCCGCTGCCTGAAACAGGATGTGACTCACTGCTCGGGCTGTGGAGCCACCAGGCTGATGGTCACAATGACCTTTTCACTTCCCATTTAACAAGACTGAAACGTCAGTTAGAATGACAGTCTAGTGAGCTACGCCACTGGTTGGAACAGCTCCTATGATCAGCCCCCCCCAATCCTAACCTTAACTATTAATGGGGAAAATGCTAAACTGACCCAAGATCAGCATTTAGGGTCAACTTCACCCTGCACCGTGAACTACACCACCACTCAGACACCAGCTGGATTGGTAGAGCTTTAGATGCCAAAAGAGCTGAGTATTTGCCACAGGAGTTGGCAAGACGGCTCAAACTGAGACCAGGTCAACTGAATACTGTCTGCACCTCATTTGAAACGACAGTAAACGATACGATTTCAGCGTAATAGATTTTGGGGTATTTTGACATGAAAACGTTTGGAAGAGATTGTTCATGTGCTGTGTCCTTTTAACGTTGACATCTAAATGAACACATAATATGGGCGGAGGTGTTTGAGGAATGCTGGTGAAACCATCGTGTGGATGTTTTTACTTCAACTTTGTGTGCGGCACGTTTTGAATTGTGACATCTCTCATCATATCAGGCCAAAGAATTACAGGGAGTGTGTGCGCTTGTGTGACCCAAGGGTGTCAAACTCTGTTTTTGCAGAAGCTCTTGACTTTTGCTTACTTCCTCTTCTATCGGAGTCATTCGGGGCCTCTGTCTTCCAGACATAGATCTTTTATCACTGCCCAGAGCCAAGATGGATTAAAGACCAGACTGGAAACGCTCTCTTCCCGGTCTGTGACGTCCGCTCCCACTCTGTGCAGTCTCTAATGGCACCCTATTCCGTATGTAGTGCACTACATTTGGGCTCCCGAGTGGCGCAGCATCTCAGTGCAAGAGATGTCACTACAGTCCCTGGTTCGAATACAGGCTGTATCACATTCGGCCGTGATTGGGAGTCCCATAGGGTGACCCAGCATTGTCCGGGTTTGGCCGTCATTGTAAATAAGAATTTGTTCTTAACTGACTTGCGTCGTTTTATAAAGGATATATGTAAAAAATATATATTTTATTTATTTATTTATATATATATATATATATATATATATATATATATATATATATATATATATATATATATACACACACACACACACACACACACACACACACACACACACACACACACACACACACACACACACACACACACACACACACACACACAGAGAGTTGAAGTCGGAAGTTTACATGCACCTTAGCCAAATACATTTATTTAAAATTCCCTGTCTTAGGTCAGTTAGGATCACCACTTTATTTTAAGAATGTGAAATGTCAGAATAATAGAGATTTATTTCAGCTTTTATTTCTTTCATCACATTCCCAGTGGCTCAGAAGTTTACATACACTCAATTAGTATTTGGTAGCATTGCCTTTAAATTGTTTAACTTGGGTCAAATGTTTTGGGTGGCCTTCCACAAGCTTCCCACAATAAGTTGGGTGAATTTTGGCCCATTCCTCCTGACAGCTGGTGTAACTGAGTAAGGTTTGTAGGCCTCCTTGCTCACACATGCTTTTTCACACATTTTCAATAGGATGGGGGTCAGGGCTTTGTGACGTCCACTCCAATACCTTCTTTGTTGTCCGTAAGCCATTTTGCCTCAACTTTGGAAGTATGCTTGGGGTCATTGGAAGACCCATTTGCGACCAAGCTTTAACTTCCTGACTGATGTTGCTTCAATATATCCACATAATTTTCCATCCTCATGATGCCATCTATTCTGTGAAGTGCACCAATCCCTCCTGCAGCAAAGCCCCCCACAACATGATGCTGCCACCCCCTGTGCTTCACGTTTGGGATGGTGTTCTTCGGCTTGCAAGGCTCCCCCTTTTTCCTCCAAACATAACGATAAGTCCTCATGTCCAAACAGTTCTATTTTTGTTTCATCAGACCAGAGGAATTTCTCCAAAAAGTACGATCTTTGTCCCCATGTGCAGTTGCAAACCGTAGTCTGGCTTTTTTATGGTAGTTTTGAAGCAGTGGCTTCTTCCTTGCGGAGTGGCCTTTCAGGTTATGTCGATATAGGACTCGTTTTACTGTAGATGTACAGTGGGGCAAAAAAGGATTTAGTCAGCCACCAATTGTGCAAGTTCTCCCACTTAAAAAGATGAGACGCCTGTAATTTTCATCATAGGTACACTTCAACTATGACAGACAAAATGAGAAGAAAAAATCCAGAAAATCACATTGTAGGATTTTTTTATGAATTTATTTGCAAATTATGGTGGAAAATAAGTATTTGGTCAATAACAAAAGTTTATCTCAATACTTTATATACCCTTTGTTGGCAATGACAGAGGTTAAACGTTTTCTGTAAGTCTTCACAAGGTTTTCACACACTGTTGCTGGTATTTTGGCCCATTCCTCCATGCAGATCTCCTCTAGAGCAGTGATGTTTTGGGGCTGTTGCTGGGCAACAGACTTTCAACTCCCTCCAAAGATTTTCTATAGGGTTGAGATCTGGAGATGGGCTAGGCCACTCCAGGACCTTGAAATGCTTCTTACGAAGCCACTCCTTCGTTGCCTGGGCGGTGTGTTTGGGATCATTGTCATGCTGAAAGACTCAGCCACGTTTCATCTTCAATGCCCTTGCTGATGGAAGGAGGTTTTCACTCAAAATCTCACGATACATGGCCCCATTCATTCTTTCCTTTACACGGATCAGTCGTCCTGGTCCCTTTGCAGAAAAACAGCCCCAAAGCATGATGTTTCCACCCACATGCTTCACAGTAGGTATGGTGTTCTTTGGATGCAACTCAGCATTCTTTGTCCTCCAAACACGACGAGTTGAGTTTTTACCAAAAGGTCCTATTTTGGTTTCATCTGACCATATGACATTCTCCCAATCTTCTTCTGGATCATCCAAATGCTCTCTAGCAAACTTCAGACGGGCCTGGACATGTACGGGCTTAAGCAGGGGGACACGTCTGGCACTGCAGGATTTGAGTCCCTGGCGGCGTAGTGTGTTACTGATGGTAGGCTTTGTTACTTTGGTCCCAGCGCTCTGCAGGTCATTCACTAGGTCCCCTCGTGTGGTTCTGGGATTTTTGCTCACCGTTCTTGTGATCATTTTGACCCCACGGGGTGAGATCTTGCGTGGAGCCCCAGATCGAGGGAGATTATCAGTGGTCTTGTATGTCTTCCATTTCCTAATAATTGCTCCCACAGTTGATTTCTTCAAACCAAGCTGCTTACCTATTGCAGATTCAGTCTTCCCAGCCTGGTGCAGGTCTACAATTTTGTTTCTGGTGTCCTTTGACGGCTCTTTGGTCTTGGCCATAGTGGAGTTTGTAGTGTGACTGTTTGAGGTTGTGGACAGGTGTCTTTTATACTGATAACAAGTTCAAACAGGTGCCATTAATACAGGTAACGAGTGGAGGACAGAGGAGCCTCTTAAAGAAGAAGTTACAGGTCTGTGAGAGCCAGAAATCTTGCTTGTTTGTAGGTGACCAAATACTTATTTTCCATAATTTGCAAATAAATTCATTAAAAATCCTACAATGTGATTTTTCTGGATTTTTTTTTTCTTTCTCATTTTGTCTGTCATGGTTGAAGTGTACCTATGATGAAAATGACAGGCCTCTCTCATCTTTTTAAGTGGGAGAACTTGCACAATTGGTGGCTGACTAAATACTTTTTTGCCCCACTGTATATACTTTTGTTCCTGTTTCCTCCAGCATCTTCACAAGGTCCTTTGCTGTTGTTCCAGGATTGATTTGCACTTTTCGCACAAAAGTACGTTCATCTCTAGGAGACAGAACGCGTCTGCTTCCTGAGCGTTATGACGGCTGCGTGGTCCCATGGTCTTTACACTTGCGTACTATTGTTTGTACAGATGAACGTGGCACCTTAAGGCATTTGGAAATTGCTCCCAAGGATGAACCAGACTTGTGGAGGTCTACAATTTCTTTTCTGAGGTCTTGGCTGATTTCTTTTGATTTTCCCATGATGTCAAGCAAAGAGACACTGAGTTTGTAGGCCTTGAAATACATCCACAGGTACACTTCCAATTGACTCAAATTATGTCAATTAGCTTATCAAAAGCGTGTAAAGCCATGACATAATTTTCTGGAATTTTCCAAGCTGTTTAATGGCATAGTCAACTTAGTGTATGTAAACTTCTGACCCACTGGAATTGTGATACATTGAATTATAAGTGAAATAATCTGTCTGTAAACAATTGTTGGAAAAATGTTGCAGAAAGTAGATGTCCTAACCGACTTGCCAAAAACTATAGTTTGTTAACAAGAAATGTGTTTAGTGGTTGAAAAACGAATTTGAATGACTAAATGTATGTAAACTTCCGACTTCAACTGTATGTTTTGGGCTATTGGTCAAAAGTAGTTCACTATGTAGAGAATATGATGGGATTTGAGATGTAACCTAGTAGTGGGCCCTGAATATGAATCAGCCAGTGAGTCTGTGGTGTAGTGTTGGCTTCTGATCATAATCAGCATTGATTAGAGATGGCTCCCATGTCACAAGTGATCACTCAGAACAGAAAGTAGGATCCAGGTTCTAGTCTACTCCTTATGCTTATGGATGAGCACTGAGGGAGGGAGAGTTCAGGGCTGGGGGAAAGTGTAATATACATATTTGTAGTTTTTTTTTAATAAGTAGTGTGTAAGTCAACATTATTTGTCAATGTTTTCTCTATTGCCTTACAGGGACCATCAGCATTACATTAGTGTTTTCTGTCATGCGTACACACACACACACACACACACACACACACACTGTGTCAGTTGTAATTCACCCAACCCTTGTCCTCTTGGGTAGCCTGTGGTCATCCTTGGTTACCACTGTCACATAGGATATATCCATTTCAGATCTCTCTCGGGGTCTCTGTCTCAGATCAGTGTCAGTATTATTACAGGATGTACCTAACACATGTCACCTTGTCCCAACCTTGAAAAAACCCTGAACAACCACAGGGGGGTAAAAAAGGAGCAATTGTTTGAGGGTGGGAGAATGTTCAACCTGTCACAAACTCAAGGTCGTTTTCTTTACTGACCAGCCCCTGGGTGCTGGGAGCGGCGGGCAGCCCCCCTACGGCCTCCATGGTAACCTTTGCTTCTATCGTGGAGGAGGAGCAACAGCAGGAGGCTGCACTGATCCGCAGCCGAGAGAAACTTCTGGCACTCATTCAGGTAACGCTTATGTGTGTGTGTGTGCAGAAATTTGTAGCCGACGTTTACTATGCACACTGCTTTTCTTTTCACTGTGAGCTTTTCTGTTCGAACTCAAGTACTCAACAAAATGATTCAGTACCTTGATAAATGTCTCTAAGAGGAAATCTGAAGGACTTAGTGTAGATCAGCTGTTGATATTCAATCCCCCCCCCCCCTTCCTCCTTCCATCACCTCTGTCTAACTCATGTCTGT
Organism: Salvelinus fontinalis; assembly: GCF_029448725.1. NCBI lineage: Eukaryota > Metazoa > Chordata > Actinopteri > Salmoniformes > Salmonidae > Salvelinus > Salvelinus fontinalis. The sequence goes on along the minus strand of NC_074702.1, from coordinate 31,454,549 downwards.
AGGACAGCTGCCTTGACTTGGCTGTGGCTTTAACACACTCCAACTGTGTTTGTGTGTCTCCCGTCCCTCTCCTCTTTGCAGATTGAGGAGGCAGCGATCCAAGAGCTTTTGTGTCACTACGGCACCCGCAACAACCCCGACGAGATGATTGTGGTGGAGAGGTCTGTCCAGGGGCCCATCGCCATCCCCTTCTGGAACAAACACTGAGACGTCGCACCCACGTGCGTTGTGAGACGTCACATACTCATATCCTTATCCACCTGATGACCATATGTATCTCCTGTCAGTCAGTGTTAAGATATACCTCAGGCCTAGTTGTGCCAGTGTGCTGGGTCTGACGCAGGGCTTTTATGCCGAATTCCAGTGTTCCTTAGTTTTTGTCACGGCTCTTTTTTGTGTTGACCTTTTTTTGAGTGTGTCCCTGAGCAAGGAACAGTGGATGAGGAAAATATTTTTTGCGCCTTCCCATCAAAACATGAGTAAAGACATTCTTCCAAAAAGTTTAGTTGCCAAAGACAAAGTATGTAAGGAAATGGAGCAGTCCAAACTACAAATTGAGTCCAGAACTACATTAGCAAAGCAGGATTGGTCGGTTTCAGCACGCACACTTTTTTTTAGGTGAATAAGCTGTGCCAATTAGGGAAAGTACTATAGCACAAGTTCCTCTGAGAAGAACTAAGCCGAACTCCAGGGCCTGGAGTTCAGAGGCCAGCCTGATCTGGTTTCTACCTAGTTCTACTTTATGAGTTGGGAAATGTGTTGTGTTCTGGATATATTGTGTGATGCAGGGTAGTTGAATCATGAACAGAGGTGGTAGTGAGTGACGGTGTCACGCAGCCTGCCATTTTCTAGTGTGAGCTAATTGTGTATGAGTTCGCTTGTTTCGCTTTTATCAGAGTTATAGGGCAAGCTGTCGGGTTTGTGCCTTGCTTCCACCCTGACGATCCTCTGTGTACACACACACACACACACACACACACACACACACACACACACACACACACACACACACACTAATCATTTCACTACTTTCTGGCTGGCTGTATTTGAGTTGTTTTACTTTATTTTGTGTTCTGGAGCTGATGTGTTGGCTTGGTACCGCAGACCCAGACCATGTAAACCCAGTCTTATTCCATGCAGCACCCTTCGTTTGAGACTTTGGATGTGATGAAAATGGCATGCAATAAAACACACCTGTGCAATGACCATGTTTCCTGGTTCTATCAGTCTTATTGTGGAATTGGTTTTATAATTATCTGTGCAATATTACAATAGGCCTGTCTTGTATTATGCCAAACAGAAGAGTGTGAATGTCCAGGGCTCATGATAGTCTGTCTAGTGTTGGCAATCGCCCTCAAACTCCCTGACAGATTCAGTGAGAGCTACATTCATCTCATTGGAAACAGTGCCTCTCCACTCTAACATCTGTGCTCTGCATAAATAAACAACAATTAAACACCTACTTGTGATGACCCTGCCATGAAAAGAGAGGAAGGGTGGTGATTTAATGGGTCCTAAATAGTTCTAAGTCGATACAGTATGACATCAGGAGTCCGCCAGAGACTGAGACCTGAGTTCCTTGTGATTATTCCATGAAGCTCAATTAGTCAGAACGGAGATGATGAGGTACACAGAAAGGCTCTCAGAAAAATACTTGGCGTCATGTCAGAATGGTCCAGCTAGGTCACTGGCAGAAAATGTTTACCTCAGATGTGCTGTAAGTGTTTACCTCATTAGACGTTTACCTCCTGCTAATGAGCGTGACATACTCCAGAGATGCTCACCACCTCAGAATTGAACTATAAGAATGTGGATATCTCCTGAAATTCTCCTTGTTCATAGAATGTAACAGCTGAATTTCCATCTAATGGGGAAACATTTTCTATTTTTTATTTTTTTATATAACTTTTAAAAATGAATCATTTTACTTGAGTTCCAACTTTGATCATGTACAGTAGTGTCATCCCTGAGCGTTTCATATCTGTGAAGCTTGAGTAAAATGCCTCTCAAAGCACTAAGCTAATCTCTCTCTTGCTCTCTCCCACCGCTGGCCAGAGCCAAGATGGTGACATCTGCCCCCACTGTTTTCAGTCTTTTTAAGGATGTGTCCCAGATGGCACCCTATTCTCTAAGTAGTGCACTACTTTTGACCAGGGCTCTGGACAAAAAGTAGTTTACTATTTAGGGAACAGGATGGGATTTGGGACGTAGCCTAGTAGTGGGCCCTGAATTTTAATCAGCCAGTGAGTCTGACGGGGTGTAGTTAAAAAAAAAAAAAAAAACGGCCTGTAATTGAACCAGGGTCTGTAGTGATTCTTCTAGCACTGAGATGCAGTGCCTTAGACCACTGCCATTGATAACTTGTGACGTGGACGTCTTCTCTTATCACTCAGAACAGGGAGTAGGTTCCAGGTACCAGTCTACTCATGCTTATGGATGAGCATGAGAGGGGAGGAGAGAGAGTGTTTTCTCTATTGCTGTACAGGGACCATCAGCGTTTCATCTTGAACTTCGAGCCTCTCTTCCCCCAATCTCCCTAATTTCTTTCACAGACAACAGAGACACACACTGCGTGTCAGTTGTAATTCACCCACCTTGTCCTCTTGGGTAGCCTTTGGTCATCCTTGGTTACTACTGTCACACAGCCTATATCCAGCTCAGACCTCCCTCTCTCTTGGTCTCTCTCACGGTCCTCTGTACCTTACAGTTTAGCCTTACCCAGAACAGCCACTGACTAAACCAAATCCATCTAGTAATTTCCTTACAACCAGAGGGTAGGTAGTCAACAGTAGGTGGTTTGAGTAAAATAAATCGGTTTCCCCTTTTTGGGAGTCACTTCATTTTAGGTGGTTATAGGATTGAACTGCTCTTTTCTGGATTTTGATAGTGGGTGTTGTCCTAATTCTACTTTGCATGCATTATTATAATAATTTTTTGCAGAATTGTGCATGCACTCTCAATTTGGTGTTTGTCCTATTTTAAGAATTCTCGGTTCGTGAGTGGACCCCAGACCTCATAACCATAAAGGGCAATGGGTTCTATAACTGATTAAAGTATATTTAGCCGGATCCTTATTGGGATGTTGAATTGTATGTTCATTTTGATGGCATAGAAGGCCCTTCTTGCTTTGTTGAAGTTACTTGTGATTCTGATGTTTGGGTCGAGGTAGGTAGTTCTTTGTGTGCTCTAAGGCAACAGTGTCTAGATGGAATTTGTAGTTCTGGCAACTGGACCTTTTTTGGAACAACATTATTTTTGTCTTACTGAGATTCACTGTCAAGGCCCAGGTTTAGCAGTCTGTGCAGAAGATCTAGGTGCTGCTGTAGGTCCTCCTTGGTTGGGGACAGAAGCACCAGATCATCTGCAAACAGTAGACATTTTGACTTCAGATTTTAGTAAGGTGAGGCCAGGTGGTGCAGACTGTTCTAGTGCCCTCGCCAATTCGTTGCTATATATGTTGAAGAGGGTGGGGCTCAAGCTGCATCCCTGTTCCACCCCACAGCCCTGGGGAAAGAAATCTGTGTGTTTGCCAATTTTAACTGAACGTCTTGTTTGTGTGCAATGTTTTTATAATATGGTTTTCCCTCAACACCGCTTTCCCTCAATTTATATAGCAGACCGTCATGCCAAATTGAGTTAAAAGCTTTTTTGAAATCAACAAAGCATGAGAAGACTTTGGTTTATTTGTCTCAATTAGGGTGTGTGGTGTGAATATGAGGCCTGTCGTACTGTAATTTGTTAAAAAGCCAATTTGAGTCTGCTGTTAATTTTTCCCAAGGTTGCTGTTGATGCATATCACACGATAGTTATTGCGGGAGAATTTGTCTCCATTTGTGGATTGTGGTATCAGTCCTTGCTTCCAAATGTTGGGGATGATGCCAGAGCTGAGGATGGAATTTGTGGTCTGTTGCTATCTGATTCAGAGGGGTTGGAATAAATGAGGAAGACACATTTCGGTTGAATACATTCAGTTGTGCGACTGACTAGGTATCCCCTTTCCCATATGGGGGAGGGAATGCTGTCACCTCCAGGTAGGTGTTTGTTCCCCTGTGTGCTGAGAGTGTCAGGTTCCTGTCCAGTTCTGGTGTTTAGGTCGCCACAGACTAGTATATGTCCCTGGGTCTGGAAATGGTTGATCTCGCCCTGTAGGATGAAGAAGCTGTCGTCATTAAAGCATGGGGAGTCTATTGGGGGGATATTGGTAGCACACAGGTGGACAGTTTTTTTTCTCCTATGTTGACTTATTTCTAGCCAGATATAAAATGCTCCTGTTTTGATTAACTTAATGGAGTGGGTTAGGTCTGTTCTATAACAAATTAGCATACCCCCTGACTCTTCCCTGTTTCACTCCTGCTAGTTTGGTGGATGGGACTACCAGCTCTCTAACCTACAGGGCAACCAGTGTGTCCATCTCCTCTATACCATGTTTCCATCTTCCATCTAGTCAGTTTCTAACAACCAGTGGGTAGGTGGTCAACAGTTTGAGTGAAATGTCTCTCCCTCTCTCCCTGTGTTGTATTCACTAGGCACAAAAACAGAAGGAAACTGGGTGATACTATCTACGCTTGTTCAATAAGAAACACTAGTCTTGTTTTCTGATGCACAACGTTCTGCTACCTTGTGCTCTCATAAGTATGACCTTGGTGAGCGTGAGAGCCAGACGTTCTGGGAGCAAAGTCCTCCTGTGGAGGGACAGACAGTATTTCTGTCAGTTTCGGCTCCATCCTGCAGATGGGAAACTCATAGTACCGTCGGTCACCCTCCAGGGCAACCAGAGAGGAAATACCGTACCTCAGGATTAATATAGCTATGGAAAAAAGGGAACGTGCTATATGCTCCACGGAATACCATCTCCTTCTATCCCACATTCCCAGTCCGTGATATGGCACTCCGATCCAACCCCAAGATACACCTGGGTCGTATTCATTAGTGCCACTATAGCAACAAAAAAATCAATGGAAAACAAGCATTTCTTATTGGACAAGTTCAGGTAGTACCTACATTGTTAATGTCCATTTTCTTTTATGTGGTGCCTAGTGAATACAACCTTGGTCTTCCACCAGGATGGACCCCCCCCCCCCCCCACACCTTTGACTAACTCAGCTGAATGAGACCTTAATCATCGTCCCTCCGATTTAGAGCAGAATTTGAGGCTTGGTGACAACGGTGAGTCAGTCTTTGGCTTCATCTTATTATTCATTTCAGCCCCACCTCATTGTGTGAGACTGGGATCCTCATTTTGGAAATGAAAGGGTGATGAGAATGGACATGAGCGTAAGGTGATGAGTAGAATAGGAAGAGGTATACAGCCTTGTCTCACATCACAATTGATCAACTATATTTCACAAGTGTTCACAACTACAGCAAGCAACTACAGCAAGCCAGGCTTCTGGGTTCAGAGTGAGGATATCATTTCTGGCCACACCAGGCTCAAAACGAGCAGTTCAATAAAGATGATGTTCTAATAGAACTCAACACAGAACATCCTATAATGCACTAATGATACTAATAAGTCACCTAAGTGGGCTGTGCGACTGGACTTTTGTCTCTGTCCCTAATTAGGGTGATCTTTGACTCTGTTGGCCCCCTATAGGTTGTACGCTTACATCACTGTTGAGACTGACGGTGTCTAACAAGAATACAATTCTGTTTTACCTCTTTGACTCTGTGACATATGTCACTTTCACTCTCCAGAGAGTGTCTGACAGTCTGAGACTGTCCAAGAGCGTCATAAGTTGTGACTTGTGTTAGAGTTATTAATACCCTGCAGTCCTCGCCTGTCCGTTGGCTAAAGTCCCTTCCAGCAGTTTATGGTCTCTCTTCATAGCCGCAGAGAGTGGTTAGAGCCCCGGCCAGCAGTCCCAATCCCACTTAGCGGTCATGGAGCCAGTTAAGCATGGATTACTTGACTGCTCCACAAACGTCAGCTCAGCTGGCTGCTTTAGACCATTAAGGTCTGTTCCCAGGACAAGCTCGCACTGAACGTGCCGTCCTGCCATCTTGGCTGCTGTCTGGTTACGCTCAATGTTGGTGATTTTTATGATGGGCTAAAGCCATGCGCTACCTGGACCGCACCTAACATCCCGTCCTCCTGGCGACTTGGCTGGACAACCAGGCTGCAGAAAATATACCTTTTTTTAGTTTCTGTCGCTAGGCGGCGTCAACCCTTGGTTTGTCCATGACATTCTTTGGTCAGTTGTAGGTTTGTTGTATTCAGTCTTCGCCCACTACCTTTGTGAGGCGCAAAACTCCTATCACTTCCTAGCCACGACATTTATTGAATTAACAGCTCAATTAAAATTAGTTAAGAGATTAGAAAACCCCTGGTGGGCGTACACGAGTGCCAAAGTTTGGAGGCTTTGCTATATTGGCCGAGCTGGTCCAGGTGTTAGGGCAGAGGTCTAATGATGGTTGATGGCGTATGGTTGGACAAGAGAATGTAAGCAAGCCAAGCCAACACAGGGAGGGTGGAGGGTGAACCCACGCAGCACAGCACAACAGTCAGATCAAAGCGGGTCTGCTACGCCCATCCCTAAAATACTTTAGCAGCTAGCGGTGTGCTTCCCTTCTCCGGTGTCACTGGACACCCTAGCTGTCAGATGACAAACAGCCCATAATCAGGCCTATGAGACCTCCACTAGGACAGAGATGGGCCTCTCTATGTCCCCCTGAAACATGACCCCTACTGTTACCCCCAGCATGGCCCTGACAAAAGAAACCCATATCAGTCTCACCATGCACCTACACACACGTGTGAATGTGTGCACATACAGTTGAAGTCGGAAGTTTACATACACTTAGGTTGGAGTCATTAAAACTCCCTTTTCAACCACTCCACAAATTTCTTGTTAACAAACTATAGTTTTGGCAAGTCGGTTAGGACATCTACTTTGTGCATGACACAAGTCATTTTTTCAACAATTGTTTACAGACAGATTATTTCACTTATAATTCACTGTATTACAATTCCAGTGGGTCAGAAGTTGACATACACTAAGTTGACTGTGCCTTTAAACCGCTTGGATAATTCTAGACAATTATGTCATGGCTTTAGAAGCTTCTGATAGGCTAATTGACATCATTTGAGTTAATTGGAGGTGTACCTGTGGATGTATTTCAAGGCCTACCTTCAAGCTCAGTGCCTCTTTGCTTGACATCATGGGAAAATCTAAAGAAATCAGCCATGACCTCATGGGGGAAAAAATGTAGACCTCCACAAGTCTGGTTCATCCTTGGGAGCAATTTCCAAACGCCTGAAGGTACCACGTTCATCTGTACAAACAATAGTACGCAAGTATAAACACCAAGGGACCACGCAGCCATTATACCGCTCAGGAAGGAGACGCGTTCTGTCTCCTAGAGATGAACGTACTTTGGTGCGTAAAAGTACAAATCAATCCCAGAACAGCAGCAAAGGACCCTGTGAAGATGCTGGAGGAAACAGGTACAAAAGTATCTATATCCACAGTAAAACAAGTCCTATATTGACATAACTTGAAAGGCCGCTGAGCAAGGAAGAAGCCACTGCTCCAAAACCGCCATTAAAAAAGCCAGACTATGATTTGCAACTGCACATGGGGACAAAGAGCATACTTTTTGGAGAAATGTCCTGGTCTGATGAAACTGCCCAAAATGACCATCGTTATGTTTTGAGGAAAAATGGGGATGCTTGCAAGCCGAAGAACACCATCCCAACCGTGAAGCACAGGGGTGTCAGCATCATGTTGTGGGGGTGCTTTGCTGCAGGAGGGACTGGTGCACTTCACAAAAAAATAGATGGCATCATGAGGATGGAAAATTATGTGGATATATTGAAGCAACATGTCAAGACATCAGTCAGGAAGTTAAAGCTTGGTCGCAAATGGGTCTTCCAAATGGACAATGACCCCAAGCATACTTCCAAAGTTGTGGCAAAATGGCTTAAGGACAACAAAGTCAAGGTATTGGAGTGGCCATCACAAAGCCCTGACCTCAATCCCATAGCAAATTTGTGGGCAGAACTGAAAAAAGCATGTGTGTGCAAGGAGGCCTACAAACCTGACTCAGTTACATCAGCTCTGTCAGGAGGAATGGGCCAAAATTCACCCAACTTATTGTGGGAAGCTTGTGAAAGGCTACCCGAAAAGTTTGACCCAAGTTAAACAATTTAAAAGCAACGCTACCAAATACTAATTGAGTGTATGTAAACTTCTGACACACTGGGAATGTGATGAAAGAAATAAAACCTTAAATAAATAATTCTCTATTATTCTGACATTTTCACATTCATAAAATAGTGGTGATCCTAAGACGAGGAATTTTTACTAGGATTAAATGTCAGGAATTGTGAAAAACTGAGTGTAAATGTATTTGGCTAAGGTGTATGTAAACTTCCGACTCTAACTGTAGATGCATGAATGCACACTCACACACAGTTACATGCACACTCACACACAGTTACAGGCACACTCACACACAGTTACATGCACACTCACACACAGTTACAGGCACACTCACACACAGTTACATGCACGCTGGAGAAGTAGGAAACTTCCATATTAAAGCAGCTCCTGCTTTATTAGTTGCCAAGACCCTATCTCGCTAGGAGTCAAAAGACATTGACTGAGAAAAGATGGAAATCCCATTCCATCCGGGAGCTTCTGATCCACACCCAAAACTAACTGTGCCGTCAGCGCCGGGAATATCACTCCTACAGAACAAACTAATGCGACCCACCTGGAAATCCAGTCATCTTAGGCAGGGGGATGGAGGAGTTGGAGAAGATTTCAACGGTATTTGAGAGGAATGAGAGGGGAGGACACAGATGACTTAAACCCTGCAGAAGTGCACGTATAAGGCTTTAGAATTGTTATAAGCGTATAGGCTTTCATAATAGCTCATTATAAGATGTATAAAACAATTATGTGGGAAAAATGTATTTTACTCCAAATGCATGGGATTTCATCAGGATCATTATGAGAACGTTTTTAAGGACTCATGCATGTGTATGACGTCTTACGCTGCGTTATAACCGCCTCGTTATACCCGCAGGCTTTAAGTAAAGTGCTACAGAACAAACCTTAAGCTCTTTAACCCCACAAAATGCACTGCCCACGCAACTTCTAAGATAATGTACTTCTCAACTTTGACAAATGCATCTTGCGTCACCACCAGTGGCACATGCAGATAACGTGCAAGAGTTCCCGTCCTGGTCTCACTACTATAGCTCTACGCAAACATATATCATCTAAGGTAGTTCGTGTTATGCACTTCTCAAACGTCAGCTGTTTACTATGTTTGTTTGTCAGTGGTTTCCACACAACTTCACAGGCAAAGAGAGGAGATAAAAAAGCATACTGCTGAAAGGAGTGGTCTACCTTTATGAAATAACTTTTTTTGCACATTTGCCTCCACTAATCAGTTGCTTAGAAATGTAGAAAGATAGAATAACGGGGCATTATGGAAAAGGGAAGAAGACCACGGATGTAGTGACGGAAAGGGTTAAAGGTTTTGAAAAAAGACAGAGCTTCGGAGATAAAGCACTTCAAATCCTATGAAAGTTATACACCGCATGAAATAAAACATTTCCATCTATATGACCTATTCCAACTTTCTTAGTTTGGCATCTGTAGAATGTTTCAGAGCGATTGTGGCAACGTATGTGTATGAACCGATATTTTTACATTTGCTATAGGCCTAAGTCCCCACTCACATCTAATCAGTGCCTTGGTACTCATTCACTCGTGTTTAGAGCATAATAACCGGTGGTTTCCATCCCCTTCTGTTAAAGTGAGGTCAGATGAGAGAGGTCAGACCTGCTCGATTGCTCTTAATGAGATAGAAATTCTCATCATGCCGCTAGAGGACCCTGGACCTCCATGGCCCTCTGGGTAATCCACATACTGACACCACAACTCATGCATCTCATCCAGCACATTAAAATAGGTCTAACTAGAAAACACACGAGTGCACTCTCCCCGGAACCGCATCGCCAAATTTTGAGCCCTGCTCCTCTATCCAACTCATTAGGGTAATGTGTTCATGTGTCGTTCCTCTCCATATGATCTGAGGAATTAGCTAGCTAGCTGTCCTGCTCGACTAAAGGGACTCTCGCTCACAATTAAAAACATGTTTAGTTAGCTATTGTATTTTGTTTTCAAAACAATTGTTTCAGATGCCAATGACCTTCATTAGTTGTTGTTGGATGTGGACGATGCAGACGAGTGAAGAATAGTGACTACGACATTAGATTCTAACTCCCCGACCGTCTCTAACTCTAAAGATAAGCTCAAGGGGAGATGTGGCAGTCCGAGGGGATGCGACTCTTCACAGTGCATCAATCCAATGGTTCCTGTCAGCTGATTGGCACAGTGAAAACCCCGGCTTCTCTTCTTAGTTTATTGAACCGAACCTTCCTGATCGTTTTTTATGGACCCTGGAGGCAGGATCTCTGTAACTGTAAAAGATCGGTTTTACGGGGGAGGGGGCCAACAGTCACAGTTGAGAAATAAGATATTTTCAGATGTTGGGTCCTTCCGTGGTGCATTGAAATGAAGGCTTTTCAACAGTGCCGTGCATTCATGGATGCCAAGGGAAGCCAGGTTTCCCCCAAAAATGTCCCAACAAAAAAGATGCATAAATAATTTCTTTCATCTCTCTGTTTCAGAATTTTCCTTCAATTTGCAAGAGGCTGAATAAACTGTATCTCACTGAAGAAAGCATCCGAGCGAGCAAAACCGCACACCTCTGTCTCTGGATTTGTAGCCCATCGATGCTGTCTGGTCAAAAAGAGTACGATACTGTTGCTGCCCGTAGCATTGAATGCAAGGGAAGCCAGTGTGCATTTGGCCTCCCTTGACAAAAACATCATAAAATAATAGTCAATCAGCATTGAGCTAAACTGACTCGGCTCAACTGTGAATGGTCCTGATGCACCCAGTGTCAATGGAACCCAGTTTGGATTTGGCTTCACACCAATAACATCACAACAACAGCCAAATGACATTGACAGAGAACTTTAATTGTTGCATCTCGTTGTGTTCTCCACCGGTGTCTAGCTAGCTAAAATTGTCCATTCCTAAATTAGCCATGGATGGAAATAGGGATTTGGACATGTGGTTTTACTTAATTCTCTGTACTAGCAATGATTATGAAGGTGATTCTGATCCAAACTTAAATTGGATCGCACATTGTGCCCCTGGCCAAAAAAAGGATGGATGTTCATTATGTAGCTAGATGTAGTTGCCTAATGTAAATTAGCTGGATCCTCATTGCCCATTTTAAAGGAAGTTAAGCTAGCGAGCAAGCATTTTAGCCAGGACAACAAAAACTAAACATGTGTAGCCTACTGTATGATAAAGTCAAAGACCGTTTCGGTGACATGAAAGAGAGGCATTGGCGTTTCTCTACAAGTAGGCTGAGTCAACACGTTTTTTGTACTTGTACGCACACACACAGAAATCAGTACCATGGACGGCCACATCATATTTAGTTTACGTTGAATGGACTAAATCGTTTTTGGTATCTTTTAATTGTCACTGTATTAGACTAAGCATAGGTGATTTGATGATGTTGATTATGTGGAAGTTGAAATGGTGTTGGAATAGTGGAGGCATCTCCTGTTTTCTTTGCGACTTGCGGTAACTCTCTGTGGTTCTAAATCAATAGTTGTTTAGTAGTCTGAAAATGTCTGAAACATTAACTTCATTGACCATGCTGTAGGTCATGTAACTGTTTGTTACATGCAATATAGTTTGTGGACAGATGTTGCTCTCCGGTTTTGTGATGAAACAAAGGTGTGGTTGAATTTATTCTGCTGCTTTGTCGTCTTATTGTCTCGGCCTTTAGGCCTATATATCACGGTGGCAAGGCATATGAACTAACATGTTATAGAGCAAACAACAGAATTATCGGAAATTATCACAATTAACACAAGTTGTAATATGGCATTTTTTCCCTGGCTTGGCTTCCCCAGTGATTTTACCCACGCACCGCTACTGCTTTTCAAAGCACTCACTGATTATGGCATCTCTGAAGATAAAGTCATCGGTAATGATAGAAAATTCAGGATTGTCCATGCAACGAGGATGTTTCCAGTCACCAAAGCATAGTGACAATTTTTGCATATCACTTTTTTCCCCCTATGCAGCCCCTGTCAACCATTGTAGAGGAATATACACATACTGTCTCTATGGCAACCGCTCTGATTTGGCTGGAGTGGAGATGGCTGGTGCACAGAGCTCTTGAACGAAGGCCAACCCATACCTCCACACCTGGGAGATAGATTGACTCCTCACATACATTTCCAGATGTGAGTTATTGTTTGAGAGACTTGTGATCTCTCATTGGACCGTCCACCAATCAAAAGCTGGCTATCCCAGTATAAGCCAGTAGCGTGAATGAGATGCATGATTCGAATAATATGCATATGGCTGCATATGGAAGTATGGCTGTGAATGTATCTGATCTAAGTCTATATTGCATCAAATCAATACATTTGTACATTTGTATTGGTCACACACATGTGTAGCGAAATGCTTGTGTTTCTAGCTCCAACAGTGAAGTAATATCTAACAATTCACAACAATACACACAGATCTAAAAGTAAAAGGATGGAATTAAGAAATGTGGAACTATTAGGACGAGCAATGTCGGAGTCAGGAGTATAAATATATAATATGTGTTGGGATGTATAGACATTATGGACAGTAGAATACTAAGTATATCTGTAGAATGTGTAGGATAGAATAGTGTATATGTACAGCAATAGTTTAATAGGATAGCATTGACAAGAACAATACACACATCTAAAGGAACGGAATTAAGAATGTATAAATATTTGGACGAGCAATGTCGGAGTGGGTGTGATTGTAAATGATCAGTGATCTATGTGAATGCGATTGCCTCGACCCCCTGTTGTGACGAGTGTGACTGCAGGCAGGCTCTGGGATCTCTGCTTTGCTGTGGGCTAAGAGTACATGGGATAATCTGGGTTTACAGGGCTGGGTGGCTGCACTGCCTGATAGATGCCCTGACGGCTGCCCCACCCCAACCGGCCATGACATGGCACAGCAAGTGTTTGGCTTTGGCAGGTTTCTCTCTAATGTTTGATGGAGATGAGCGTGTGTTTATCTGACGCTAGCTGTCATGCTGTGCTGCACTGTGCCATGGAAGTTCAGTCTGACACTGACATTAGAGTCGTGTCAGCTGTTTCGCTCACACTTCAGCAGAGAGCATTAAGCCCAGGGGGTATGATGATGGGGGAAAAAAGGGATTCAAGACAACCAAGAATGCTGATGTCCACAACACACATTCACAACACTAGTTAGCCCAGGCCAGGTGGTATATTGGCCAAGAAGAGAGAAATACATGGTTGCATACAGGGATTAAACTCATATTGTCACATATTTCAGGGCTCCCCTTCACATTCTTAAGACCACTGAGCTAGTCAGGCCTTCCAGAGCCGCTAGGCTAAAATCCCCTCCACATTGGTAAGACCACTCCCACATTAAAAAATAATACAGTTTACTATAGAATACTAAAGTACTTACTATAGTAAAGTGTAGTATACTGTAGAATACTATACTACACACTGTAGTATCCCTCAATCTGGTATAGTACTTACAATAGAATGTTGTAGTATACTTTAGAATACTATAGTAAATACAACAGTAATGTCCGCAAAAACACTACACGTTTTAACTATAGAAAATACTACAGTATTTAATTTGTGTATACTCTGCCCATTCCCCACTCTCACATTGCAATTTGTGCCACACGTTAGTGAGAAACCTACATGCCAAGTATAGACCATATATTGTGTTCTCTACAGGTTATAGAAGAGAGCAGAAGCTCTGAACTATCCGTTCAGACCGCAGACCTACCTACCTACCTACAGGTTATGGAAAATGTGCTCTTTCAGTATTTCTCCAGTTTCCTGAAGGAGAAAGCCTCCACTTCTATGTCAAAGATAATAAAACAAAAATACTATTGTAAATTCTACAGTGACGTCTGCAAAAACACTACAGTGAATACTACAGTAAAGTCCACAAAACACTACAGTGAATACTATAGTATTTATAGGCATATTTATATGACGTTTCCTCAAGACAGCAAGTAAATATCAGTATAGGAAAACTGGAACTCCCTAAAATAGACAAACTGTAGGAAGTGTCATATTCTACATTATGACTCACAATCAGTGGTGGAAAAAGTACTCAATCATCTTACTTGAGTAAAAGTAAAGAAACCTTAATAGAAAATGACTCAAGAAAAAGTCACCCAGTAAAATGCTAGAGTAAAAGTCTAAAAGTATTTGGTTGTAAATATACGTAAGTATCCAAAGTAAATGTAATTGCTAAAATGTACTTAAGTATCAAAAGTAAAAGTATAAACCATTTCAAATTCCCTTTTTATTTTTTAAGGATAGCCAGGGGCACACTCCAACACTCAGACATAATTTACAAACAAAGCATTTGTGTTTAGTGAGTCTGCCAGATGAGAGGCAGTAGGGATGACCAGGGATGTTCACTTGATAAGTGTGTGAATTGTACCATTTTCTGTACCAATTGTACCATTTTCCATTTCAAAATGTATTGAGTACTTTTGGGTGTCAGGGAAAATGTATGGAGTAAAAAGTACATTGTTCCTAAAGAAAATATAGTGAAGTTAAAGGGAAAGTTGGCAAAAATATAAATAGTAATGACTTACTACTTAAGTAAAAATACTACTTAAGTACTTTACACCACTGCTCACAATATGTTGTTGCTGGATATTTTTCAAATGACTCATAGATTTGGTTGGGATTGTACTCCAACGTTTTCCTCTTTCCAATAGAGGGCGGTATGGCAATGTCAACTCAAAGTAGGCTTTTGCTCCACAATTTCTGTGTGGTCCATGAAATCCTGCAAGTCCAAATAACTCTTTATAGTGAAAACCTTACATCTCCTATAAATTACGACTTAAAATAATGCGATTTCAACTCGAAAGAGGACACATTAGGCTATTGTATTTTCAATTAACTGTGCTTGCATTTCATAAGAGACTATACGAAACTGTCATTTTCTTTGTGTATATAAATGACATCTATCAATATGGTCACGGCTGTAGTAACATAGCAAGCGTAGAAAGACGCCTGTGCGGTGTCCCTCTCCGTTTTTCAAGTGAAACGAAAGTTAGGTTAAATTCTGTATACCTGAAAACCGGCACTTTTTTGCCAACGCCGCTATAGTGCGGCTGTAGTATGAAGTCCGATTTGCTATTGGTGAGCACAGATTTCGTTGTAACTTTAATTTTTTATGTTTATGGCACCTGGTATTCCCAGGTTGTCTCCAGTCCCAGTACTAACCAGGCCGATGGTATGGCCACAATAGTATATTTTTTTTCCTCCCCGAATTAGGTCCCTTGGCTCATCTCTGCAACTACTCAATGGGATCGGGAGAGGTGAAGGTTGAGTCATGTGTCCTCCGAAAACATGACCGCTTAAACCGGATGTTAGCCGCACCAATGTGTCGGAGGAGCCAAGGAAAGCCCCCCCCGGCCAAACCATCCCCTACCCCGGACGTCGCTGGGCCAATTGTTCGCAGTTCTATGGGGGCCACGGCCAGTTGCGACAAAACCTGGGATCAAATCCCAGGCTGATGTCGCTCAAACGTATCTTCGTTCAAATGATAAGGGGGTTGTACATATCATGTGACATTCCTAAAACTGTACCTGCCTTTCAGCGAGAAGCGACGCCCACAAGCCAAGCACAATGGATAGGTAACGGTTAACTTTGATGGAAAACAAAAGTAGCCAAACTAAACCACATCCGTTTCACGTGACAAGTTCCATGGAAGGCTTTAAGAATTTATTGGATACGAAAAGCGAACCAAATATTTAGAAGTTGCGCGTCACAATCCACGGGGATTCCACAGAGGGCTGATCACTGCAGAACTGCGTATTCATGCAAATTTAAAAAATCATAGGCGTGCCTTAGGCGATGGAGTCACAGCCCGAACACAGAACTCCTGGTATACTAACGAGCACCAAAGACGGTGATGCGCACAGCTCGGATACACTGAGTGACAACCGACGAGGAAACGTTTCACGCTCTTTAAAGAAAGGAAAAAGGAAGAAGTGACAACTATCTTTTTAGAGAAGATCTTATTTACTGACCTCCCTTATCTCACGACAGAAGACGCGCGAGTCATCCGGAGTACGCAGCTGTCATTTCTTTACTGCGCATTGAGTAGCCTAGCCTATTTCGCCTTGATTTGATTTATGTTACAGTATAATATAGAGGAGATACTGCACTCTGACTGAAGTTACCGATGTGGATGAAGTTGACATTGCACCTCTATAGCCTACTGTCACTGCGCGTAAAATCCACATTTGGATACGGACCTGTCGCTAAAGAAACTTTATAGTCAATTGCCGTTTAATTTTCTCCACAATGTCTGAAGAAGTTAATAGCTGCACTGGTGCTAGTACTATAACTGAGGTTGAAAGCAGCAATATCAGCGTTCTCGGCTGGGAACAAGTGCAGCGTCTTGATGCCATCCTGACCGAGACCATTCCCATCCACGGCCGGGGAAACTTCCCCACTTTGGAGATGAAACCCCGACAAATAGTGAAGGTGGTGCGTAGTCGCATGGAGGAGAGGAATATCCACGTCCGGGACGTGCGGCTAAACGGGTCTGCTGCAAGCCACGTTCTTCATGAGGATAGCGGACTGGGCTACAAGGACCTTGACCTAATCTTTTGCGCGGATATGAAAGGGGAAAGTGATTTTCAGATTGTGAAGGATATCGTTTTGGACTGTCTCCTGGACTTCTTACCTGACGGGGTGAATAAGCAGAAAATATCACCATTGACTTTAAAGGTAGGCTAAAATTTCCATGCAACATTTATTGAAATAAATCAAATAGCTATTTAGAAATTAATTTATTTTATGAATATGGCTAATTGGGCTTTTACGCACCTTTTCCCTTTTGCACATCATTGTGCATGAGATTTCAAAATGCATTAAGACAAGTTTACTGAGAGTATAATTTTATTCGGTTAAGAGGATTGCAGTAAACCCATTTAAAGCAGATCCCGTCTCCTCGGCCACCTAAGTTCAATAGACAGGGCAGTAAATGTTTGCCCCTTATTTTAGGCTACAGAAAGATGCAAAGAAAATATGGGCCAATGTAATTACACGAATACGTCTTTATATGGAGCTATGCAAGATTACCTGTTCCTGATTTAGTGCATGTATCGGTTTAATTGGATTTAGATTAGGAGTAGGCTACAGTATTTATATCCATGACAGTTATTTGTTTAAGATCATAGTGGCGCCAAAGCCTTTATACAGTATGTATACAGTATTTTTAAGACCTATTGACAGTTATTCCTTTTAACTGAGCAAAGTGCATTTATACAGTATGTAAACAGTATTTCTATCCATTGACAACTGGAGCTAAAGATTTATTTTCCCCTGTGTGTTTCTGTCTGACAGGAAGCCTATGTGCAGAAGATGGTGAAGGTGTGCAATGACTCAGACCACTGGAGCCTCATCTCCCTCTCCAACAACAGAGGCAAGAACGTGGAGCTCAAGTTCGTAGACTCTCTGAGGCGGCAGTTTGAGTTCAGCGTGGACTCCTTCCAGATCAAGCTGGACTCCCTGCTGCTGTTCTATGCATGCTCTGAGAACCCCATGACCGAGACCTTCCACCCCACCATCGTGGGCGAGAGTGTGTTTGGGGACTTTGGTGCTGCCCTCGACCACCTACGCCAGAAGGTGATCTGCACCCGCAACCCAGAGGAGATCCGGGGTGGCGGCCTGCTCAAGTACTGTCACCTGCTGGTAAGGGGCTTTCACGCCGACTCCGAGACAGAGATGAAGTCCCTGCAGCGGTACATGTGCTCGCGCTTCTTCATCGACTTCTCGGATATCAGCGAGCAGCAGCGCAAGCTGGAGTCCTACCTGCAAAACCACTTTGTGGGCCTGGAAGACCGCAAGTACGACTACTTGATGACCCTGCATGGGGTGGTCAACGAGAGTACGGTGTGCCTGATGGGACATGAGAGGCGGCAGACACTGGGGCTGATCGCCATGCTGGCGGTGCGCGTGCTGGCCGAGCAGAACGTCATCCCAAACGTGGCTAACGTCACCTGCTACTACCAGCCAGCCGCCTACGTGGCAGACGGTAACTTCAGTAACTACTACATAGCCCAGGTACAGCCCATGTTCCACTGCCAGCAGCATGCCTACTCCACCTGGCTACCCTGCAACTGAGACAGCACAGGGAAAGGAAGGAGTGAGATAGAACGAGGGAGAGTCTGATTCATTTATCACTGTAAAGTGTTTTTCAGATGAATGAATGAGACAAAAGGTATCCCCATGCCCCACAATCCTGTATTGAATTTAAATGTGTTATGTTCTGTTAGTGTGATGGGGGAAAGAAAATAACAGCTGGGTCTCAGCTCCTGCGAGGTCAGTCTTAAACCAATGGCAGGACAGTTTACTGTGAAAATGCCACCCTGTCTGACACATAACCCAAGCTTAGGAAGTATGGGATGGGGTTTTGCCCAATACAATGCAAACAATGATGGACAAGAATGAAAGCCGTAACAATACTTTCATTCCCACTGACCTGGATTGACTGACTCTGTTGCGAACTGAAAAGGCTGTGGAATTGAGCGATAGATGGAATATAATGTGGGGCTGCATCTGTGTTCTGTGGTGTCCAGCTGCCTCCTTGGCCGGAGGATGCAGGCCCCTTTGCTCTCTGAGGGGTGTGTGGCTTGCACCCTGACGCGCGCTGGGCAATGTCCCAGCAACACAGGGGTTACTAGAGCACCATAAAACTCTCTTTATTTCTGGTGAGGTGAGTTGTCATCACGAGCTTGGAATGACAGAAACTACACCTTAACTAGTAATGATTGATATGAACATGATGATGCGTTTACAAACCAAAGATTTTTCATTTATTGTTTTTAATACCCAAGTTTGGTGGGGAAGAAAACACATGTATAATGCTATCTATATTTGTATATGTGAACGTGTTTTAAGTGCCTAACGCCTATCAGTAGTATAGGCAGAGGAATACTGAGCAGCAGGCCATATTGTTTTGTGAATAAATCCAGTCTGGTTTTCGTCAGGCACACAAGACAATAGCACCCCAGAGGCTTGTGAATGTAACCGTAAAATCCTGATTCAAATCCTGATACAGTCCGTGTTGATGTCATATTTTTTGGAAGACAACATATCCCCTTGCAGTCCTAGAGTATTAGTCGATGGGGAGAGAGATTGGGGTTTTGCTGTACTTTGTACAAAGTAGTTTGACAGGTTGATACAAGACCTTGCATTAACATTTGCCGATATTTTAAACATTCCAGCTCCAATTAATGATAACAGTACCTCCTCATAGGTGCGTTGACGCCACGGAGACTAGAGCGTTGTTTGCTGTTGCTCTCCCGTAGTCATTTTCAGACAAACAAACTCCACAGGAATATTAGCTCGTGCCGTGGTGCATGTACCGAGATGGTTTAACATTGTTTTGTCGTTTTTCATGTTGACAGCTTTGGTGAGCTTTTCGGATGTCGGCGTTAAAGAAAGGCGACGTCCTGTCGTTTTCAGTTTCATCATATGGATCACTGTACATTCAGTTTCACATGGTTTCAACTTTACTGTATTTTGTATTGGGGGTGCTTCTCTTTTAACTCACCTTTTTGTAACAAGTTCACAGCAAGCTGAGGGAATGAAAAACCTGTGTCGATAGAAATGGATACAGAAGGAGAGAGAGACCGAACGGATCAAAAGGCGAAGAGACCGTCTGTGTGTTCCGGTGCTGCCTTCTAGTATGATATTTGCTGAGACACCTGTGATGATGGGGACATTATTTGCTAGCAGGGAATTACGCAGCTGACAAAACGGTTGAACTTATCTGGGCTGTGTCTGTAGTGTATGCGCTCGCTTTGGGTGGGCTCAAACCTACCAGCAAATGTTGTGCCAAATGTTTATCTGCCGCTTGCCCAGTGTTGAATGAGTGTTCATTTTGTCGATGGGGAGAGAGGTTGAGGATGTGTTGTTTTTATATCGAGGTACAGATATTGAGCTGTAGGGGGAAAAAAACATGTGAGGGACAGAGGAAAATGTGAGAGGCTGGGCTGGGGAGATAGGTGCAGCTGGTGAAGGGGTTTGTCTTGCTTTCACCACAGACAGACAGACAGACAGACATACATACATACAGTGGTAATACCTCTTTCTCCCATCTTAAGATGACCTAAGCAGAGAGAATAGGCAGGAGAGAGAGGGGTTCTAGTACACACAACACAACTTTAGGGAGGTAGCCTATTAAGCCTAGCTTTACCTCTTATGTCAGGGCCTCTTCTCTGGGGGACTAAACAGATATCCTCGCATGCCTTATGAGCTTTGATAACATTTCCTGGGTTGGTGCACTGCCATGCTATTACTGTAAATAACCTTTTAAATGGGGCTATGCTATGCTGTAAGGTCCAAGCCCATGGGGGAATACTGTCTCATGCTAATTCATGCCATTTCTCAACATAACATCTGAAATATGTTCCTCAACTGATCGGAATTGATTTTTGACGTAAAGATGAAAGTGAGCGATGATTCATCACCAGTATTGTGGATCTCGGGGTGAGAGACAGTGTTATTAAAAATAGCAACATCGGTGTGCACTATACAAATCTAAAGTGTGTATCTTTTAGAGGAGAATTAAACGGTGTGTTCACTTTGGGTGGGATTCCTGGCTTCCCACTTCTGTACAAATGGGTCATGTCACACCTCTTTCGGACATCTTAAGGAAACTACTCTCTTTGTCTCCACTGATGAGAACCTACTCTTGTCCTCTCCCCTCACTCTCATAATGTGCCAGCAGTAATGCAGCTCCCTTAGGGAGAAAGTGAATGGACATCTAATGGAGTTCTACGGGGCGGAGGCACTCCAAAGGGAATGTGAATCGACTTCGGTGACCACTGTGTGACCGTAACCCGGGTGGTCAAGAGAACATAGAGAGATGAACTCGACTCAAATCATTCTGTAGAGTCCTTTTTCTCTATTTTGCTATTTCACACATTCTGGTCTAACATTTTTCTTTTTGACTGTGTACATTTTGATGGTATTGTCTGGATTGTGCAGGCGCTGTGTATTCTCATCTCTTCTCACTCTGTGAAATTGGCTCAGAACAGTTAAGCCAGCACCAGTCTACCATGTAGTTGGCAAGCAACACACAGGCTACTATGGGTTGCTGCATTGTCTTGTATGCATTGTTTCAACTTTTCACCTCCTATTCATGCAGTCTTTTTCAATCAAACCAACTAAAATAGAAAAAGAGCCTGCCTCGTAATTTTTTATGATTGTTCTTTTTTATAACCGTATCAGACCATGTTGCAGCGCTTTGGAGTCTGTGATCAGTTTGCAAAATGTCATTTCTCAGCTTACATTTTTTTCCGCCAGATCTCGTTAATGTCTGTTTCGACGATAAAGGATGTTTTCATCATTAAAAAAAAAATGAAAACCACATTTTCATGTCTGTTTCTTGTTTGTAACAATGTTTGTAGGTTCTGTGACTGAATTGTGTTGACGACGACACTCAACTGTCTGCTTTATCTAGATTCTGATTGGTCCTGTCTAGCGTTAGGCTATTTCCCCAAACCCCCCCCCCCCCCCCCCCCCCCCAACGCTCAATATCCAGGCTTGGCCTCAATGGTCTGCCCATCAAGGCAACTGACGTCAGCCTTATTTTTCATCAGAGAGCATCTCTTTTAACTGACGCTAGCCATTCAGCAGCTTTTAGAAGGCTGGGTTCCCTGCTTACAGAGGACAATCCTGGCCAGACCAGACCCGATGGGCACCGGCCAGAGATAACTACTCCACCGCTGCCAGAAATTGCTGGTGGTGAGTGTGAGGGATTTGCTTCCACCCAAAAAAGAGACTTTAACGCTTTTGTGTTGTGAATATCTTTGCCTGCTCATCAAATTCTCTTTCGGAATTACTCCGTGCCTCCCATCCACACCACTGTAAATGTTGACTGACTGATCAGGCAAGGGCAGGGTAGCAGTGAATGGACCAGTTCCAAGGATTGGAATGGACCGCTAAAGCAACTTAGCTCTAGTATGGGTCACATGTCTCATTGTCCCACATAGAGAGAAAGCGGGAGAGAGACGGAGTAAGATGAGTAAGTAAAGTACAGTGTAAAGAAGTAAGCTATATTTAGGAGCCATGATAAGGATATTATCCCTTTCACTGACAATTAAATGGGTGACTTGCTCTATGATTGCGGATACACACTTCACTTTTCCAAACCCATCGGAAGACGAGATATGAGAACGTTTGGACAATCTGATCACATGTACCTTCAGCTTCACCAAGATCTCCAATATCTCCTCAGTGCAGCTGGCTTCAAACACCCGGAAACATATATTAGTGATGCCTACACAGCACATTCTCCAGTGTTGAATCAACACTGAGCATGCTTTTATTTTTTTAAATGTTTCATTTTATTTTACCTTTATTTAACTAGGCAAGTCTGAACATGTTAAATGTAACACTATCAGTGTTTATACAGGTCCACACTTCCAGTGTTGAATTAACACTTTCCTTAGTGTAAAGGCTTATTTGCATATTTCCCAGTGTGCCTTGCCTTTTGAGTGAAATGTAGAGTTTCCACCCATGACTGTATTTGTTAGTGACAGAGACATGGTTGTTGCATTTTCAGTCCTGTGGCCTTCACAAAGTGAAATTCTAAGTGAATATGTATTCATTAAAATTACATTCTTTAAGACAATACATACTTCATAAGTCCTTATTTTGAGGGCCTAGTTTCACCCTTATGCTGTACACTGGCCTGAAACGTATGGTTTACAGGTCACTTCATGCCTGCAAGTCACACTATGCTGGCTTGCAAAGTGATGTGCAATTCCTTTTGGAATCCAGCCTGAGTGGGGATATTCAACATTTTGTCATTTGTATTTACCCGCAAGCTGTATTCAGAATGACTGCCAGGGTTGGGAAAACAGAGATATGAGACTACCTAAAGCATCTAAACTAAAACAACCATTACATTAACAGGGGCAATACGTCCAAGTAACAGATTGGATTGGTTTAGAAAAATGGGTGATATTTATATTTGAGTAGCATAAGAATGATCAGTCAATGCACATGCTAAAACATAGAAACAAACAATAAATAAATAAAAAAAAGCTGCGATAGAGCATGCTGGGAAATATGACAATGATGGCTGTGTTTTTTGTTGTTGTTAATCTCTGATTATTACACCAACACGGGGGTTATTTTACAGTGTTAATTTAACTATTTCTGAATCAACACTAGAAATGTTACACTGAAAAATTAACACTAATTAACACTGGCCAGTTTGCTCTGTACTTAATAGCCTGTCTTTGCTTGAAAGGGATGAGACTAGACAAAACTAAATACGATATATAGCAGACAGTGTGCTTGGGGGAGATCCAAGGTCCACCGCCATGTGACTCTCCAAAAGACAGCAGTAGTGAAAACATTGGCAATAGTTAAGAGGCTTATATCATTTTTCAGTTAATTGATTACATGTTGTGGGAGGGAATGGGGGAGGTTGTTGGATGACTGAAAAACTGATCTATCTTCTATCCTTAATTCCCTGATGCAGAGCTCCTCAAAAATTCTTTAATGGCTTTTCCACCCGGGGAGTGGCCGGATACTCCATTGGATTTTCTCTCTCGCTCTCTCTTTCTTTTTGAGATTAAGGCTTTTATGGAATAGGTCAAGGACTGTTGGAGCGAGACTCGCCGTTGCCGACCCACCATGCAGGGACAGGAGCCAATGTTGCTCCTCCGAATTCGTTAATGGCTTTTCCACCCGGGGATTGGAGAGTGGCCGGCTACTTCATGGGATTTTCTCTCTTGCTCTCTCGCTCTCTCGCTCTCTCCCGCTTGCTCTCACTCGCTCTCCCTCTCATTTTTCCAGATTAAGATTGTTATGGAATAAGCCAAGGACTGTTGGATCGAGACTCGGCGTGGCCAACCCACCATGCAGGGACGGGAGCCAATGTTATGATTTACGACGTGGCCTAGTCATTTCAATAAGGTAGCAATTTTCTCACTTGGAAAAATGTGGAACACTAAACAGACTGGATACGGCCAGGATTCCTCACTTTGAGAGGCAATTGTAAACAAAATCCAGGGGTGTGAGTTGTACAACATTTAGGGAGCATTAAACAGCTATGGTGAATACTGTCGTGTAGAAAGAGAGTGAGAGGTCAGAGTCACCGAAGGATCACAGACAGCCAGTCCTAGACTACTACTGTTTTTATAGTCTATGGGGACAGATCTGGGGCCAAATGTATCAAGCATTTCAGATTAGGAGTTCTGTACTAGTTATCTAATTCGCTGTCATCTTAAAGGCAAAGCTAATCCTAAATCAGCACTCCTACTCCTAGACGCTTAATATACAGCCCCTGATCTACTTCTGTTTTTAGAGTCTATGGCAATTGCTCTGATGTGGGAAATACACAACCTCGACCTATACTCACAAGTCATCTCATCATGTTTGAGCGATGTTACTGTGGCATTCCTTTTTTCAAATGAACACCAAGTATAAGTAACAATTCCCAATTAAGCTAATGAAGGAAAGATGTTGGTTATAACAGTAAACCTCCCCCTTAACAGTGCCGTGACTGTCATTGACATAACCAATACGCCATGTCATCTCCATCATCCCATTGAGAACAGACCATGACAATGCAGTCTGAGGGACACGGAGTTTCCCCGAAATAACACACAGGGCGTGGACAGAGTAAATCCAACCAGCTGAAAGACATGAATTGACGAAAAGTAGGACAGTCGGACAGGCACCCGGGCTTTTGTTGAGGGAGGTGTGTCGACGACCAATGACAAAAGGTAACAGGAGAGCTCACAGCCTTATTTGTGTTGCCGTGTGCTTTTTCTGAGAACCGGCACTCCACTCAGTGCCGGTTCTCCTCTTATTTCAGACGTGCCTCTAGTCTAGTGTGTTGAGTATAGTGGGTTCTCTTTTATTATAGATGATAAAAAAAACAGAGCGAGAGAGATGAAGAGAGAGAGGGGTCAGAGGAGCAGGAGTATCAAAGGGAAGACGGGTGGAGAGACAGATTGGGGGTAATAGAGAGAGTCAGAGCAACTGAGAGGAGATAGTGGGGTGATACAGGGAGAGCAGGAGAATCTGTGAGAGGACAAAATGCGAGGGGGAGAGAGATTCAGAGAGAATTAAAGGGGAAGGGAGAGAGAGAGTTGGAGACACGGAAGGAGCGAGAGAGAAAGAGAGAGGCAGTCAGAGAGACTGAGAGGGAGAGGTGCAGAGTAGTGACATGCAGCCAGAGTAGGCGGTGCTTACCCTGTGATAATCTAATACAAAAAATATGTTACAAAAAGCCCCCCAAAAAATGATGATATAATAAAATCTATCAAATTTTGTTATCTGATGTCTTTTCTCAATGATTCTGGTGGTTTTTATTAAAAAAGAATTTGCTAAAGCTGTACCAGGGTGTTCATGCCTTCTTTTTCATCCATTCAAATCGTTGATGCACACGGCCATTCCTGACGCCAGTCACTGTTAATGGACAGGGTCATCATAGGCGTCGCTGCTTTGCCTAGTTTAAAGTAGTTTCATTCGTTGCATTGACAATTTCAAATTTTCCTCATGCGTATTGCCTAAACATTGTGTGTGTAAACCTGGGGTAATATCTTACATTTTATTGTCACAAAGACCAGATAGGTGCAGTGAAATGTGTTGTTTTACAGGGCCAGCACCCATGGAGAAAATTAGGATTATGTGCTTTGCTCAAGGGCACTGACAGATTTTTCAACTTGTTGGCGGGGGTGTTCAAACCAACGACCTTTCAATTACTGGCCCAAATCTCTAACCACTAGGCTACCTGCCGCCCTAAACTCTGCACATTTGGGCGTGTCTACATCATTTGGCGCTCGCATCGCTTGAACTGAACATAGCTGGCAAAAACAACCTTTAGAGGGTTCGAAGAGTGGAACGTCAACTATAATGGGTTAAGACCAGGCAGAGGCAGAATACAGGAGCGCTATAAGACGGGACTTCATTCATGACATGCAACCACCATCTCCCTCTCTGCTAGCTGTCGGGCAGGCAAACAGTGAGTACTGGACTGTCCACTTGTCTGAAACATCATTACCAATTAACACATTTTACCTGGACTTTTACACATCTTGATCTTGGACTTTTGCTTATTGGACGTAATGGGAAGGGGTCTTCTCCCACCACTCAATGCGGGCCTGAGCCTTGGCTTCTAGAAGATGGCTGCGACTAACTACAACAATTCTACATGCTTGGCTGCACGGGTGCGCACCAGTGTCGGTGGGGATTCTGCTCTCTGATGGGGCGGATGCCTTAATTGATGGAGAAGCCTACCTGTGTTCTGTGTGGGGGGATAACTGTTCTACCAGCTGATGTTTGTGTCTGTGTGTCTTTTTGTGTCCGTATGAAAGTGAAATCGATGGAGGTTCTGGGGATGCGCCTCCCACACGACCGTGGAGATGGGGTTCTGCTGTGACTTCTAAAACATTGTCAACGAGAGGTTCACCTTGAAGGACAGACAAATAGATTTCATTTACAGGTCGGCCTAAATGCATTTTATTTAGCAAATTTGCAGGTTAGGCTACTGTTGAATGAACATGAGGATTAAACCGAATGTGTGTGTGTGTGTGTGTTTGCGCGTGCCGTGCACAGTGCGTTGGAATAATTGTAAATCCATTGTGAAAAGCTATGGAGTTTGCGTTGCAAACTATTCGGATGAAATATGTCCATATTATTGGTATTTTAGTGCCACCTATCAGTTGTAACTGTATCAGTCTATGGCTGAGCACTGTGTCATTTTGTCAGACAATGTATTTAATGCGCAATCAGAGAGTATTGCTTGTGTGTCTTGGCTGCATTGGTATTTACATTTGGTGAAAATTGTTTGTCAATTTTTGTTAATAGCCTATGTCACTCTGGTTGTTGGAGCTATCTGTTGTATGGTGAACTTCATCAAGGTTTATTTGTGAGTAGGGTTGCACATTTTGGGGAATATTCAGAGGTGGAAACATTTCTGTGGGAATATATGGGAATTAATGGAAATATATGCGTATTAATATTAATACCATTTAAATGTGATGTTTTTTGCATTGGATATAAATGATTTACCATATCATATGGACACAGAAACATAAACCTTTTACCTTACCATACGTAGACGTAATTGCAAGTGATTAAATCCTTCCAATAGAAAAAATACAATTTAGTTACGATTTGAACTTTAATTAAATGAGTTGACTCTTCACATGGGATGATTTCACTGAACAACCAAAGAAAGGGAACATTGAATGATCTCCCAATGAACCATCGCATCTCCCCAAAAAAAACATTTTCAACATCTGTAATATGATAGTCTAGAAACTAAAGCTTTGGTTGTCTTCCTCTCAGGCTTTCATGTCTTCTCCCTGGACCTTCTCAATGTCCACCTCTTGAACAGACTCTGAGGCCTCATCTTCACTGCTACTTTCCAACCTTGTTGAGGATGGCTCATTGTCAGGCTCCAAAGCCTCAAATTTGCCCGAATGGGCCCGAAAATGTTTCATCACTTGTATTGGTCAGCCTGTTGCGTGCTTTGGTGTGTGTGTTCCCAAACAAGGAACAGTTGCGCTCTGAGGCGGCTGATGTTGGTGGGATTTGGAGGAGGATGGGGGCAACAGGGGAAAGAGCCTCAGATCCACAAAGTCCCTTCCACCAGGTGGCTGATGAGATATGTTGGCACGACTGTCATATTGCATTTCCAATCCAAAATCCCTTGCTTGGATGTGTACTTTGCCAGACTGCCAAGAACCTTGCCCTCATCCAGGCCAAGGTGGCAAGACACGGTAGTGATGACGCCATAGGCCTTGTTGATCTCTGCACCAGACAGGATGCTCTTGCCAGCATACTTGGGGTTCAACATGTGCACTGCGGCGTGTATGGGATTCAGGCAGAAGTCTTCACGCTATTTAATGTATTTCAGAACTGCAGTTTCCTCTGCTTGAGCAACAGTGAAATGGGCAGGGCAGTATGGATTTCTTCTCTTACATCAGACAGGATGGCATTGTCTCCCTCAATCCGTGCAATGACTACTGCTATAGGTTTCAGGAGTTTCAGGCTGCTTACCGCTGTCTCTCAAAATACATCATCCAGGAGGATCCTCTTGATGGGGCTGTCCATATCGGCAGACTGTTATGGCCATTTCTTGGAGAGACTCCGTCCCCTCCAGGAGACTGTCAAACATGATGACCACACCACCCCAAAGGGTGTTGCTGGGCATCTTCAATGTGGTGCTCTTATTCTTCTCACTTTGCTTGATGAGGTAGATTGCTGCTATAACTTGATACTTAACCATTGTCTGATTCATCATTTTAACCTCGAAAAGAAGTAGAGGGACTTTTGTCAGAGGATTGCTTGTTGTGAGCGCTGAGGGAACTTTATGCACTTGGCCAGATGATTCTGCATCTTTGTTGCATTCTTCACATATGATTTGGCACAGTATTTGCAAATGTACACAGTTTTACCTTCTACATTAGCTGCAGTGAAATGTCTCCACATATCAGTGGCAGTGGCATTTTCCTGTAAAGATGAGAAAAAAATGAGTAAAAAAACAACAAATACAATTCCATGTACAGATAAATAGTTAAGCAGTTAGATTAAACAACTCCTTTGTAAGATAAATGTTTTAAAATTAAACATGTATGGAAACAGGTGAATTCACACTCCTCAGTTAGCAAGCTCAAGCAAGCTAAAACCCACATGGTAGCAAAAACTAACTAGCAGAACAATTTAGAAATTATTTAAACACACTTTGCTGTAGGCTACTATTTACTAGTTATTAACAAAAAATCATGTATGTCATATGAAATATATTCACCCCACCCAGTATTGTAAACAAAACTTATCAGAAAGCATGTAGTCCTTGGCTCAGACTGTGTAGTAGTGTGGGCTCAATCAATCAAGTCAATCAAGTTTATTTTATATAGCCCTTCGTACATCAGCTAATATCTCAAAGTGCTGTACAGAAACCCAGCCTAAAACCCCAAACAGCAAGCAATGCAGGTGTAGAAGCACGGTGTAGAAGCACAAAAACTCCCTAGAAAGGCCAAAACCTAGGAAGAAACCTAGAGAGGAACCAGGCTATGAGGGGTGGCCAGTCCTCTTTCTGGCTGTGCCGGGTGGAGATTATAACAGAACATGGCCAAGATGTTCAAAATGTTCATAAATGACAAGCATGGTCAAATAATAATCAGGAATAAATGTCAGTTGGCTTTTCATAGCCGATCATTAAGAGTTGAAAACAGCAGGTCTGGGACAGGTAGGGGTTCCATACCTGCAGGCAGAACAGTTGTCAATAGCATCTCATTAGTGTGCAAGAATCAGCTGTACATGTGATGGAAGAGTGCACTGCACATGTGATGGAAGAATGCACTGTGCATGCAGAGGGTTGCAATTCCATTGAATTGGGGATAGTTTAACCAAAATATGCCACAAAACCTAGAATTGCCTTATGTGAATCCCACAGAAAAGGTTCACTGTTATAATATAAGCTAACTTTTATGATGAATTTAAGCTAAATTCCTCACATTCCAGGGCTTAACTTCCCATGGAAAGTTTCCGGAAATTTACCGGAATGTTTCCGACCCTTTACAACCCTATTTGTGAGTACATCTGGTATTGATAATAGCCAGTTCCAACCCAGCCACTGACCTCACCACACATCACTGGCGTAGAGAGAGACAGACACAGAGAGAGAGAGGGGAGGTGAGATTGAGAGGGGGAGAGCAGGAGAAACTGTGGTGGGGGGGATGGCAGGGGTGAGAGAGTCATATAGAATGAGAAGGGGGGGGAGGGAGGGAAGGAAGGTGATCCTCTTGTCTGGGGGATTAGACTCATTGAGGTTAGCAGGTCTGTCTTTAGTCAGACCCTGTAGCCTGCAGCATAGATAATCATATCACACTCTCAGCACCTGAGGTAGAAATAGGGGGAGAGAGAAAGTTCTGAAAAGGAGAAATAACCATGCCGACAGGTAGAAAGATGTATACAAGGATAGATGAAGAGAGGGAGAAAGTGATGAAGGAAACACACATCCATGCACACACATAAACACACATTGGCATGACACACTGTGTGCAGTGTTGATTTGGACGTAGCACTGTTTACTATGGGTGTGCGGCTTGGAGAGACTTGTCAATACTAGTTAACCCATACATCACAAAAAAAAAACACTTTATCCAAGTGTTACCTAGCGAACACAAACATACGGACACGTATTTAAACATATTGAAACTGAAACACAACACCCACCCATGGGTGGCAAACTTGTCAGCTAGTAGGGCTGGGCTCTGGCCTTACCTTTTGAACACACTCCTAAATGTAATGTTATGTCTGTAACTACTGTTACCTTAAGGAGCAAAACGACGTACAACATACTATGGGGGAGTCTCACTCTCGCGACTTTGGTTGAAAACCCTATAATGACACCTGACAGGGCGAATGAAATCCAAGCCTCGCTGGAAGCCCCTCCTTCCACAAGTGATAAGCTAGAGCACTGGTTCTCCATCCTGGTCCTGGGGACCCAAAGGCCTGCACGTTGTTGTTTTTGCCGTAGCACTACACAGCTGATTCAAATGATCAACTCACCAAAAGGCTTTGATGATTTGAATCCGGTGGGGTCCTCAGGGTGGGGTACTTTGGGTCCTCAGGACCAGGGTTGAGAACCACTGAGCTAGAGGCTCGGATTCATTCCTATTATTTAATACCTCTCTTTAACGAGTCCAGGAATGGGCGGTGAGGGGCCAAACAGGCGTTGTACCTCGTTTGTCTCCTTCAGGGAACAGCAGTTACAGTCAACTTTGGTACGACATAATGTCACGAACCGTCTCAAAGCCCGTAACAAAAGGGAGACAACGTGGAGATAAGGAGTAACAGAATATATATTTATTAAATGAAGTAACTAGGTATAATATACAATGGTGTGTGTAATCAGTAATCAGTAGTGTAAGTGAGTGTTTTGCATGCATGAATGTGATAATGCAGGGTGTTGAAAGATGCTAAAGCGAACAACCAAAAAACCACCAAGATACACAACAAAATCTATAAAGGTGTCTGCATGGAGAGAGTCTCCTCCATGAATGGAGAAGTGGTGTATTTATCCTCGGAGACACCGGGCCCAGGTGTTTCCCATGTAGCTGACGACCCTCCCAACTCCGCCCACTGGCATCCTAATAAGGAAACAAGAACAAAGAGAGAATGGGAGGGTCGTCACATGGGACAATATGGGGAAATAGAATCCCACCCCAAGCTGACCCAAAAGGATACTAAATGAAACAGTCCATGGCAGACCCCAAATGCCTCAGTCCTTGTATTGTGCACATGGCGTGCTGCTGCCTAGTAACTTTCCCCTGTCCCAGCCATAAACACACTGTGGGCTACACTGTGGGTTACACAGTGATATTCAAGGAATAAAACCTCACGGAAGTGTGTAGTGATGCCCAACTCGCCACAGCACAAATATCTCATACAGTCAACCCTTTAATTAAACAACACCCAAGACGCTGCCAGACCCCTGGTGGAATTGGTGCGTACACCACTAAGTAATTCTTGCCTCTTGCCGCTATACGCCAGGGCCCGGTTTCCCAAATGCATCTGAAGGCTAAGTTCATTGTTAGAACCATAGGATCCTTAAGATGCTTTTGTGAAACCGGGCCCGCGGAGATCCAGTGGGACAAAAAGCTGGTCACATAACTAGATATCCCGCGTAAAGCACAGGGCGTGTAACCGCTGTTACTCTTCAGAAGCAAAAGGAGGCAAATAGGGAAATAGCTCAAACGCTAAGGACCTGTAAGGCATTTGGACTCAACGTCACCTTAGAGTCGCCTGGGGGAGAACTGAGTTCAGGAAGGGTGTACGGATAACGCGTGGAACTCACCAACATATTTAGCTGAGGCCAAAGCTATGAACAAGGAGTAGAATGGCGCCAGAGTGGATGGCTGACGTTTTATATGCTCCTAACCAACTGTGCTATTTTGTACATTGTTTTGCATTGTTTGTAACTTCTTTTTAAACTTATTTTATACACAATGTTGCTGCTATCGTCTCTTATGACCAAAAATAACTTATGGCATCAGAACAGCGATTACCCACCTCGAACTGGAAGAAGGATTTTTCTTTAACTAGTCTGACGCGAAGGATATACTCCTTTCTCCGGAACGGGCCCAAATCTCCGTCATTTGCGTGAAGAAAAGACGGAGATAAAGGGGGCGGAGGTTGGGTTCTGAGAATTCGTAGGCGAGTGAGTAAACTCCCATTGCTATCCGTTCTATTAGCCAACGTGCAATCATTGGAAAATAAAATAGATGACCTATGATCAAGATTATACTTAAAACGGGACATTAAAAACTGTAATATCTTATGTTACACCGAATCGTGGCTGAGCGACGACATGGATAATATAGAGCTGGCGGGATTTTCCATGCACCGGCAGGACAGAGAAGCTACGTCTGGTAAAAACGAGGGGCGACAAACTGTGTCAGTTTGTCAATAACAGCTAGTGCGCAATGTCTAATATTAAAGAAATCTTGAGGTATTGCTCGCCTGAGGTAGAGTACTTTATGATAAGCTGTAGACCACACTATCTACCAAGAGAGTTCTCATCTATATTATTTGTAGCCTTCACAACCAATGCTGGCACTAAGACCGCACTCAACCAGCTGTATAAGGCCATAAGCAAACAAGAAAATGCTCATCCAGAAGCTGCACTCTTACTGGCCGGGGACTTTAATGCAGACAAACTTAAATCCGTTTTACCTCATTTCTACCAGCATGTCACATGTGCCACCAGAGATGTCCCACTCGCCCGCCCTGCATTTGGCAAATCTGACCATAATTCTATCCTCCTGATTCCTGCTTACAAGCAAAACTGAAGCAGGAAGTATCAGTGACTCGCTCAATACGGAAGTGTTCAGATGACGCAGATGCTACGCTACAGGACTGTTTTGCTAACACAGACTGGAATATGTTCAGGGATTCATCAAATGGCATTGAGGAGTACACCAGAGGTGGGACCAAGTAATTGTTTTACAAGTCACAAGTAAGTCTCAAGTCTTAGCACTCGAGTTCCAAGTCAAGTCCCAAGTCAAGACAGGCAAGTCCGAGTCAAGACTCAAGTCAAGACCGTCAAGTATCAAGTCAAGTCTCAAGTCCTAAACTTTGAGTTTCAAGTCCTAAACAAGTCATAATGTGCTCTTCACCAAATGTAATACCATTTCATATTTTTAACAAGAGTAATACTATACTACATTCACGCAAATCATGAATGCTTTTAAAAATATCTATATATTTATTACTTTCCAAATAAACGTTATATTTCCATGGAAATACATGGGTAGCCATGAGAATCTCCAACTCCAAGAACCCCTTTGGGCGCAATAGTTTTAGAGACCGGTCTGAGACAACGTTCTTACATTTACATTACATTTAAGTCATTTAGCAGACGCTCTTATCCAGAGCGACTTACAAATTGGTGCATTCACCTTATGATATCCAGTGGAACAACCACTTTACAATAGTGCATCTAACTCTTTTAAGGGGGGGGGGGGGGGGTTAGAAGGATTACTTTATCCTATCCTAGGTATTCCTTAAAGAGGTGGGGTTTCAGGTGTCTCCGGAAGGTGGTGATTGACTCCGCTGACCTGGCGTCGTGAGGGAGTTTGTTCCACCATTGGGGTGCCAGAGCAGCGAAAAGTTTTGACTGGGCTGAGCGGGAACTGTACTTCCTCAGAGGTAGGGAGGCGAGCAGGCCAGAGGTGGATGAACGCAGTGCCCTTGTTTGGGTGTAGGGCCTGATCAGAGCCTGAAGGTACGGAGGTGCCGTTCCCCTCACAGCTCCGTAGGCAAGCACCATGGTCTTGTAGCGGATGCGAGCTTCAACTGGAAGCCAGTGGAGAGAGCGGAGGAGCGGGGTGACGTGAGAGAACTTGGGAAAGTTGAACACCAGACGGGCTGCGGCGTTCTGGATGAGTTGTAGGGGTTTAATGGCACAGGCAGGGAGCCCAGCCAACAGCGAGTTGCAGTAATCCAGACGGGAGATGACAAGTGCCTGGATTAGGACCTGCGCCGCTTCCTGCGTGAGGCAGGGTCTTACTCTGCGAATGTTGTAGAGCATGAACCTACAGGAACGGGTCACCGCCTTGATGTTAGTTGAGAACGACAGGGTGTTGTCCAGGATCACGCCAAGGTTCTTAGCACTCTGGGAGGAGGATACAATGGAGTTGTCAACCGTGATGGCGAGATCATGGAACGGGCTGTCCTTCCCAGGGAGGAAGAGCAGCTCCGTCTTGCCGAGGTTCAGCTTGAGGTGGTGATCCGTCATCCACACTGATATGTCTGCCAGACATGCAGAGATGCGATTCACCACCTGGTTATCAGAGGGGGGAAAGGAGTGTCGTCTGTGTGTCGTCTGCATAGCAATGATAGGAGAGACCATGTGAGGATATGACAGAGCCAAGTGACTTGGTGTATAGCGAGAATAGGAGAGGGCCTAGAACAGAGCCCTGGGGGACACCAGTGGTGAGAGCACGTGGTGCGGAGACAGATTCTCGCCACGCCACCTGGTAGGAGCGACCTGTCAGGTAGGACGCAATCCAAGCGTGGGCCGCGCCGGAGATGCCCAGCTCGGAGAGGGTGGAGAGGAGGATCTGATGGTTCACAGTATCAAAGGCAGCTGATAGGTCTAGAAGGATGAGAGCAGAGGAGAGAGAGTTAGCTTTAGCAGTGCGGAGCGCCTCCGTGACACAGAGAAGAGCAGTCTCAGTTGAATGACTAGTCTTGAAACCTGACTGATTTGGATCAAGAAGGTCATTCTGAGAGAGATAGCAGGAGAGCTGGCCAAGGACGGCACGTTCAAGAGTTTTGGAGTTCTTGGCTCCAGAAGTCAAACGCTTGCCACTTATATGCATACAGCCCTCTCATGGAGGGTGCACTTGTGGACTAAATGGTGGCAATTACATTCAGAGTGAAACCTCTAGCCATTAGATTGGCCCTCT
This sequence comes from Salvelinus fontinalis, assembly GCF_029448725.1. Lineage (NCBI taxonomy): Eukaryota > Metazoa > Chordata > Actinopteri > Salmoniformes > Salmonidae > Salvelinus > Salvelinus fontinalis. The sequence goes on along the minus strand of NC_074702.1, from coordinate 31,419,479 downwards.
CAGGGGCAAGGCACATAGGAACCAAATCTCCGGCCTTGCATGCCAAACCTGCCGTTTACCAGGAATGGCAGGTCCCTGTGCAACGGCAGTTGCCACGGGTCCCCACCTAAAAGGTGAATGATCTCCGTGAATCAAGGTTGCCTGGGCCAACGGGTAGCCTCCCGGTGGAACCTCTCCAACGTGGGCTGAATCACAACCACTGGTGGGAATGCAGAAAGCAGGTTCCGAGGCCACTGGTGCGCCAGAGCGTCCGTTCCCAACGGGGCACTCAGGTCTCTCATTGACAAAAATAGATGACACTCGGTGTTTTCTCGAGCTGCGTAAAGATCTATCTCGGTGCTGCCGAACCACTCTCATTTCTGGACAACCATCTAGGGGTGTAGTCTCCACTCCTGAGGAAGAGGGCCCCCCCTTGATAGTATATCCGCACCCTTGAGGCAACCGGGAATATGCTTTGCCCCGAAGTGAGAGCAAATGCGCACTGCTCCACAGCAACAGGGACAGAGCCAAGGTGAGGAGAGGGCGGGAACATGCCCCCCCAACCGGGCCTGTTAATGAATGCCACCATTATCATGTTGTTGGATTTGACTAGAACATGCCAGCCCGATACACTCAGGAGGAGGTGCTTGAGCGTCAAGTACACCGTTAGAAGTTCCAGGTAATTGATATGCCGGGAAAAACTGTGACACCGTCCATACTCCCTGATATTCCACTGGGCCAGTGCACGAGGGAACACCGACATAGCGAGATGAATCCAAGCGCGTGGCTAGCCCACATCTCTGGAATAGCCGCATCAATAATAGTCCCAGAGGAATGACCACTATCATAGAAGCCATCATCTGCAGGAATTGTCGAAAACGTACCGTGCTCCACAACCAATTGGGCCAAGCAGAGCTGGAACGGGACACCGTTTCTGGGAAAAGAAAAGTGCAATTCATGCATGAGTCTAACTCGAGATCAAGGATTGGGATGCACTGCAATGGAGTTAGACGGTACCTTTTGTAGTTTACAATAAAACCTAGAGAATGAACATGGGACACTATCCTGGATGTTTGTAACACTGCTTGTTCCCTGGACTCTACTACTATCAGCCAATCCATCGTCCAGATAGGCCAACACCCTCAGCCCCTGACCCCTCATGGGTCCCAGAGCTGCCTCCACTACCTTTGAAAAGATGTGAGGCGAGAGGAACAAGACAAAAACGGGAAGACCAAATATTTTAGGCTATTGCCTCATAATGGAGCCTCAGGAACTTTCTGTAACTAGGGTACATGGCCACATGAAGTTACGCATTCCTTTAGGTTGATGGGGGTGAACCAATGACGGGAATGCATGGACCATCACAGCCGCTGATTTGTTTTGCATTTTAAACTGAGATGCTCGTTCAGAGCACGCTGTTCTTGAATGGGGCATAAACCCCGTCCATTTTCATAACCAGGAAATACTGACTGTACCAGTCGTCCTGGGCTTCCCACGGACAAACCACTCGTATTGCCTGTTTCTGGAGCAGGGAGGATTTTTCCTCTTTTCATACTCGTGCTGAGCACAGGGGAACAGTCGACTTGATGATGTTGCAAAAAAATGCTAGAAAAAATACATATTTCCCTGATTTATTTTATATTAATGGTTAACAATTAATATTTAATTGATAGTAAGATATTTCTGTTCTACTGTGTTTTTATGGTCTCCACTCTAGTTCCCTTTAGCTAATCTGGGCGTATGGTCACTAGAGGGGGCTTGAGCTGACTGTATTACATAGATTGCATTACATAGACAAGAATGTGTTTTACTAGAGATAGCTTAGGAGTAGAACAATCCGGCATTGTCTCAAAATCATTCTTGCATCTGGGAAACTAAGCAAGGTGGGGTTAAGACAACAACCCCATGCAGATAACGATGAACCCAGAGTGGCTTATGATGCCCCTTGGTCTGTATGGGAGGGGTGGAACTAGCCATGACTAAGCACTCTTAGTGTCAGCTATATATAAAAAACTCTGCATTTTTGTACAGGTTCTCGGCCCAACAAGAATGTTGGGTTGACCAGTTTAATTATTTAAATAATTAAATCGATATTGAATAAAGATGATTGTTTGAAGAAATGACAAAGTCTCTCTCACTTGATTAGAATATTCCACAACACTCTTCCTGCTCTTTTTGGCCTAGAACCAGGCCTGCATGGCCTCCAGGGCCAGTGCACCTGCCCCATCCCCTCCAGATCCATGAAGGGGGAACACCCATGCAGCATCGGTTTAACTTGACGAAATCCTGAAACAGGGGCAGATGGTGCTTGACTATGGCTGCCACATGGGGCAGCTACTTCTTACCGTTCTTGGATTACTTCTGCCGCAGGGGGTAACACGGCCACTTCATCTCCAAATGTGTAGTTCTATGAATGACGCGTTGGATACAAGCGTTTCCCCCTCTACTCCTGTAGCATGAGGAGGTGGCTGTCTTGGAACTAAGTGCTTTTCATCACTAAAGAAACACCCGCAGCCATCCAGGGACACCAAGTCGTCATCCGAACCTGGACCCTGTATGTCACCTTGGGAGACCGAACCAGTCAGCTCACCATCTCCTTACTGGGAGGCTAGTTCCAGCTGTTCCAACCACATCCCCAAGTCCCTCTTCACTTCCTGCACCCCAAGGTACTGGCGTCCAGGAAAGGAAAGTACCCATCGGTAACTCCAAGCTTCCTCAAGAATGCTGCACATCTTTCCATGGAGTTTGCATGCAGCATGTGGCAATGCGCGCACGGACTGGTTCAAACGAGGGCCGCCTGGGCGTGCTCCAAGTCGAGACAAACTACACATAAGTCACCTGTGGAAGGCAGGGCTTCCAGCAAGACGCAGATTTCAACCGAAGTGGCAAGAGTGTGACTCCCCCATAGTGTGTTGCACCGAATTTGACTGACTGAAAGGGAACTCTCAAAGTATAGGTTGTTCCTTAGAAATGAAACAGCAGTTATTAGAAAGTGTGTGTGTGTGAGTCACTGAGTGTGTGTGTTGACGTTGGACTTGTCTTATTCACTTATTGTGTTATTGTATTCTTATTCTTAAAATCTATCTGGATGCTCAGTGAAGTATTGGCAGCCAACATGTTGTCAGCATCATTCTCTAGGAAGCTATGAGAGGCTATGATTACTGCTGTGGATATTGGCTTAGGCTCAAAAGGGAACGAGGTAGACTAATGCTGCCAGGGTCAGTGACCCAAAGTCCTCAGGTAAGTCTTCTGTTAGGAGCTTGTCTCTGCCTGCGTGTGTGAGTGTGTGTGTACAGTACGTGTATGTTTGTGTGTGTGCGTCCATGAATGTGTCCATGTTCACATCCTCTTGACCCAACAGCACCTTTACTGTGTCCAACTACAGTACTAGCAATGATTGGCAATCCAGGACTTGTGCAGCGATGACTCACTTGTACCCATGATAATTGCACTCATTGAAAAGACAGGAACAAAAAGGGAATGGCTGGCTCACTCCATCCTCTCTCCTTCAGTCATGTTTTGGTCTTGATCAGTGGTGTAAAGTACTAAAGTAAAAATACTTTAACCTGTTTGGCGTGCAAGCCCGACCTCGGACCGAAAATGACACCCCTGCAGGGCGCGAAATTCAAAATCTATTTTTTAAAAATATTTAACTTTTACACATTAACAAGTCCAATACAGCATTTGAAAGATAAACATCTTGTCAATCCAGCCAACATGTCCGATTTTTTAAATGTTTTACAGAGAAAACACCACATATATTTATGTTAGCTCACCACCAAATACAAAAGTGGACAGACACGTATGAATTATGATTATGAAGTATGAATTATGATTGAAGTAGCATGCACAACCAACCGAAATAAACTAAAACCAACCTAAAGAGCCCAGAAAAAACGACCTCAGATGACAGTCATATAACATGTTACACAATAAATCTATGTTTTGTTCATAAAAAGTGCATATTTTAGCTATAAATCTGTTTTACATTGATGCTACCCAAAAATGCTAATACATAGCTACAGTCTGAATCCAGCCGGGAGTAGCCAGAGAAAATACATACACCAACGTCGGCTACTAATTACACCTCATAAAACATTTCAGAAAAACATATGGTGGATAACTAATGAAAGACAGATATCTTGTGAATACAGACAACATTTCCGATTTTTGAAGTGTTTTACAGCGAAAACACAATATATCGTTATATTAGCTAACATCATAAGCTAGCATAAGGCAGCATTGATTCTAGTCAAGCGCTAGCCTAGCATAGTTAGCAGAGTTAGCATTCAACAGTTCGACATATATATGAAAAAGCATCCCAAATTGGGTCTTATCTTTCTTGGTACTCCATCAGAATGTTGTAACGGGGTCCAATGTCCAGTAGAGTCTTTAGTTGGGTTCCAGAACGAATTATTTCCCTCTTTGGTTAGCTAGCACGGTAGCATTGCTGCGCCAGAAAGCGTTTCTTCAAAAAATTCTTCCGTCGTTTCACATCTAAAGTCCAGAATAAATTGCAATAATATAATTAAAGTATATTGAAAAAACATACTTTAGGATGATTTTGTGACATGTAGCAAATAATATCGTAGTCAGGCATCATATTCAACGTTATCTACCTTGTTCCAGAAGCCGAGATCAAATTATCCTTCGCGCCCGGATTTTTATTTTAACTGCGCAGGTCTCACAAGAAGTTCTGTTATTCAGTCCAGGGACGAGATATTCGACTCCTTTCAATTCTCACTTCCGCATTACAGTCTGACGAACGCCTCTGACGTGTTTATATGGTCCCAAGTCAAATGGCCTTTTATAGAGAAGGTCTTAAAGAGACACATCGCATTTTGGGAAACTCAATTCGGCTGGGAAAATGGCTGTAAAAATATTTCTGTTCGACTTAGAGAAACAATTCAAACCTTTTTAGAAACTACAGACTGTTATCTATCCAACAGTAGTAAATATATGCATATTGGAAAATAAAAAGTTTCTTAGGAGGCCGTTTGAAAATGTGCACACATTTTCCAGTTTTTTCAATATTCAGCGTGCAGCCATAACAGGTTAACGTTCTACTGAAATAATTTTTGGGGATATCTGTACTTTACTTAAGTATTTATGTTTTTGACTACTGTTACTTCACTACATTCCTAAAGAAAATTATGTACTTTTTCCTGCATACATTTTCCCTGACACCCAAAACTACTCGCTACATTTTGAATGCTTAGCAGGACAGGAAAATGGTCCAATACACACACTTATCAAGAGAGCATCCCTGGTTATCCCTACTGCCTCCATCTGAGTGTTGGAGTGTGCCCCTGGCTATCCGTAAATTAAAAAAAACACGACAATTGTACCATCGGGTTTGCTTGGTATAAGGTATTTGAAATGATTTATACTTTTACTTTTGATGCATTAGTATATTGTAGCATTTACATTTACTTTTGATATTTAAGTACACTGCTCAAAAAAATAAAGGGAACACTTAAACAACACAATGTAACTCCAAGTCAATCACACTTCTGTGAAATCAAACTGTCCACTTAGGAAGCAACACTGATTGACAATACATTTCAAATGCTGTTGTGCAAATGGAATAGACAAAAGGTGGAAATTATAGGCAATTAGCGAAACACCCCCAAAAAAGGAGTGATTCTGCAGGTGGTGACCACAGACCACTTTTCAGGTTCCTATGCTTCCTGGCTGATGTTTTGGTCACATTTGAATGCTGGCGGTGCTCTCACTCTAGTGGTAGCATGAGACGGAGTCTACAACCCACACAAGTGGCTCAGGTAGTGCAGTTCATCCAGGATGGCACATCAATGCGAGCTGTGGCAAAAAGGTTTGCTGTGTCTGTCAGCGTAGTGTCCAGAGCATGGAGGCGCTACCAGGAGACAGGCCAGTACATCAGGAGACGTGGAGGAGGCCATAAGAGGGCAACAACCCAGCAGCAGGACCGCTACCTCCGCCTTTGTGCAAGGAGATGCACTGCCAGAGCCCTGCAAAATGACCTCCAGCAGGCCACAAATGTGCATGTGTCTGCTCAGACGGTCAGAAACAGACTCCATGAGGGTGGTATGAGGGCCCGACGTCCACAGGTGGGGGTTGTGCTTACAGCCCAACACCGTGCAGGACGTTTGGCATTTGCCAGAGAACACCAAGATTGGCAAATTCGCCACTGGGCGCCCTGTGCTCTTCACAGATGAAAGCAGGTTCACACTGAGCACATGAGCACATGTGACAGACGTGACAGAGTCTGGAGACGCCGTGGAGAACGTTCTGCTGCCTGCAACATCCTCCAGCATGACCGGTTTGGCGATGGGTCAGTCATGGTGTGGGGTGGCATTTCTTTGTGGGGCCGCACAGCCCTCCATGTGCTCGCCAGAGGTAGCCTGACTGCCAATAGGTACCGAGATGAGATCCTCAGACCCCTTGTGAGACTATATGCTGACACATGCACATTTGTGGCCTGCTGGAGGTCATTTTGCAGGGCTCTGGCAGTGCACCTCCTTGCACAAAGGCGGAGGTAGCGGTCCTGCTGCTGGGTTGTTGCCCTCCTACGGCCTCCTCCACGTCTCTTGATGTACTGGCCTGTCTCCTGGTAGCGCCTCCATGCTCTGGACACTACGCTAACAGACACAGCAAACCTTTTTGCCACAGCTCGCGTTGATGTGCCATCCTGGATGAACTGTACTACCTGAGCCACTTGTGTGGGTTGTAGACTCCGTCTCATGCTACCACTAGAGTGAGAGCACCGCCAGCATTCAAAAGTGACCAAAACATCAGCCAGGAAGCATAGGAACTGAGAAGTGGTCTATGGTCACCACCTGCAGAATCACTCCTTTTTTGGGGGTGTCTTGCTAATTGCCTATAATTTCCACCTTTTGTCTATTCCATTTGCACAACAGCATGTGAAATTTATAGTCAATCAGTGTTGCTTCCTAAGTGGACAGTTTGATTTCACAGAAGTGTGATTGACTTGGAGTTACATTGTGTTGTTTAAGTGTTCCCTTTATTTTTTTGAGCAGTGTATATTTAAAACCAAATACTTTTACTCAAGTAATATTTTACAAGGCGACTATCACTTTTACTTGAGTCATTTTCTATTAAGGTATCTTTGCTTTTACTCAAATATGACAAACGGGTGCTTTTAAGAATATTATGTTGTTGTGAGGAAACTGATTAACATTTTGGTTTGGTTTCCATGTAGTGGCGGAAACAATGCCTGCGGACTTCAAGAAGCTGGGGGAAAAAAGGATGGGTCAACTCTTATTATTAGTGTGTTCTCTACTTTTGGCTGCATGAATAATACTGACCAAGTATCATGATAATAAAATATGTGGATATCCTTTTGTTCAAAATTTCAACCCAAACTGAAATTAATCTCACATTTTACAAAATGTTGTAAGTTATCCATTCAGATTGTCATATTGATAATACCATAAGGACAGCAAATGTTCAACTTTCAATGTTTGTGACGTAGAAGTCCGTCACTGGCCGCGGGCAGCAATTGGTTCTTCAACGCACACACGCATTCATCACTCCTCCCTGTGCCATTATAAGATAAGTTAACAATGTGGGTCGACACACAAATTAACTTCTGTCTTAGTGCATACATTTCACACTTATATCAATGTTCATATTTGAGATATACAATATAAATTAGACTTATCAATGTTGTGGATGAGCGCATTGTTTGTTTGTTCTGTTCCTCTCTCTCTCCATCTCTGTAGCTTCCGGGTATGCTGGAAAAGGACCTGAGCTAAGGGAATTGGGCTGGCTTTATAGTGCCTGTCCCAAATGGCTCATTAATGCATATGGGCATATTGAAAGATATTGTCAGTAGTGATGTAATGTTGTAAATGTTATGTTGTGATATTGTTTAAAACCGTGTTGCAATGTATTTCCTTTAGTATGTTTAGTTAATGGAAAATGTAGGTTTGTATTGTTAATTGCTTCATTAATTAGGGTTAATTGTTCTGAGGGGAGGGGCTAGCCCTACAAAAGGAGCCTCTCTTTCAGTTCATTGGGAGGCATGTTGGGAGGCATGTTGGGAGGCATGTTGGGAGGCATGTTGGGAGGCATGTTGGGAGGCATGTTGGGAGGCATGTTGGGAGGCATGTTGGGAGGCATGTTGGGAGGCATGTTGGGAGGCATGTTGGGAGGCATGTTGGGAGGCATGTTGGGAGGCATGTTGGGAGGCATGTTGAGAGGCATGTTGAGAGGCATGTTGAGAGGCATGTTGAGAGGCATGTTGAGAGGCATGTTGAGAGGCATGTTGAGAGGCATGTTGGGAGGCATGTTGGGAGGCATGTTGGGAGGCATTTTAGAGGCATTTTGGATCGAGCTGTGGATGGGGCAGCACAATGTTAGCATGACTATTACTGTACCTGATATGGTTATTGAATAGCAGATAGAAATATTGCATTGACTTTACAGAAAACTAGAATATTCAAAGAGCCTGTGTGAGGTACATGGAATTCGTCCCACAAAGGTACTGGAGTGGGTTTCTGTGACCTCATTTTAATAAGATGTACTTTATTGACTTAGCTTTACGGTTATTGATGCCTATCGTTTTGCCAAAGCATCACAGTGTGATGCTTATAAACTAATACCAGGCTGAATAAGATTGCTTCTCCCGAGAGGGACTGAGCATTACAGTACCCTACAAGCTCTCACAGTCTCACATCAGAATTAGAAGTTCATCCATGTTTCTCAAACGTCACATTTCGTAGTTGTTCCAAACGTCACATTTCGGAGTTGCTCCAAACGTCACATTTCGTAGTTGTTCCAAACGTCACATTTCGAACTGTTTAAGGTTAAGTTTAGGCGTTAACTCAGATTTTTTTAAGGTTAGCGTTACATGTAGACACTACCGCCGAAATCTTAAGGTTAGGCATGAAGGGTTAAGGTTTCAGATAAGTTTACTTTTTATGCATTTAAAACAAAAATATAAAAAACAACTTTCTATTGCTGGATTCAAACTGCATCTGCAGAGGCAGATGTTTTGAAGTGATTAAGGTTAAGTTTAGGCATGAACTCTGATTTTCAAGTTTAGGGTTAAGTTTAGGCATTAAGTCTGAAATCTTAAGATTAGGCATTCAATCAAAATGGTTAAAGTAAGGGTGAAGTTTTGGGATAGGCTTAAGACAAAAATGTATTTCTTTCGCTGGATTCAAACATGGAACATTTGGCAGAAGAGTCAGATGTTTACACCCATCCGCTTTTTCCAAATGTTGTTGTGTTACAGCCTGAATTTAAAATTAATTAAATGTAGACTTTTTTTGTCACTGGCCTACACACAAAACCCCATAATGTCAATTTGTTTGTAATTAAATACAAATGAAAAGCTGAAATGTCTTGAATTAATATTCAACCCCTTTGTAATGGTGAGTCTAAATAAATTCAGGAATAAAAATGTGTTTAACAAATCACATAAGTTGTATGGACTCACTCTGTGTGCAATAATAGTGTTTAACATGATTTGTTAATTCCACTTTGGATGGTATATCAATACACCCAGTCACTACAAAGATACAGACGTCCTTCCTAACTCAGTCGCCGGAGAGAAAGAAACCACTCAGGGATTCAGGGATTTCACTGTCATAGGCTGTCACTGGCTGTCATAGGAGAAAACTTAGGATGGATCAACAACATTACTGAGTACCAGTCTCCATATTTTCAAGCATAGGGGTGGCTGCATCGTGTTATCGGTATATTTGTAATTGTTAAGGACTGGGGAGTTTTTCAGGATAAAAAAGAAACAGAATGGAGCTAAACACAGGGAAATCCTAGAGGAAAACCTGTTTCAGTTTGCTTTCCAACAGACACTGGGAGATTAATTAACCTTTCAGCAGGACAATAAACTAAAACACAAGGCCAAATCTACACTGGAGTTACTTACCAAGAAGACAGTAACTGTTCCTGAGTGGCCGAGTTACAGTTTTGACTTAAATCTCCTTGAAAATCTATGGCAAGACTTGAAAATGGTTATTTAGCAATTATCAACAACCAGAATAATGGGCAAATGTAAAAAAAAATTATAATAATGTTGCACAATCCAGGTGTGGAAAGCTCTTAAGCGTCTTATCCAGAAAGACTCACAGCTATAATCGCTGCCAAATGTGCCTCTGCGAAGTATTGACTCAGGGGTGTGAACACTTATGTACATGAGATATTTCTGTATTTCATTTTCAATACAAAACATGTTTTCACTTTGTCATTATAGGGTATTGTGTGTAGATGGGTGAGAGAAAAAAAAGGTGTAGTACATTTTGAATTCAGGCTGTGGCGCAAGAAAAATGTTGAATAAGTCAAGGAGTATGAATACTTTCTGAAGACACCGTATGTTCCATCGGACATATCGTTTTAAATGCTTCCGTTGAACTAAAACCAATTGCCTCCGTAAAGCTTTTTTTTCACACAAACCACAATGTAATTCGCTTCCCCTACGATCACATGGGTCTGTTTCTTATCTCGACAATAGAGTTGGAGATTTCAAGCTGTCTGGAATGAAGACCATTATCAAATCTCTTATTAACTGGTCTCGAAATAAGCTCGATTTTTATGGCAGCAATAAACTATTTGACAGGACTGAATCCCATCCAAGCAATTGGACGTGTGTTTCAGCCTGGCCCATATAACAAACATAACCTTCCTGGATAAACAGAAATATTCTTTGCTCTGGGACAAATGAAAACATTTTGGGCTGGCTCATCAGCTGTTGAATGAGGAGAGAGGATGGCTGGGGTAATGGGATCCAGATGGCATTGCTGATATAAAAGGCAGGTAAGTTTAGATGAGACTAGGCCATTAAAACTATCAGCAGCAACTGCCCTTTTCAATAGGAGCAGCCAAACATAGACTTGACCAGACCCATTCATAAAATGAATGGATGACAAGCCTCAAGCAAACTCTATAATTTCCTTAAAAGTACATTTGATTACAGTGGAATTAAATGTGACGAGAGCCAAACCACACGAGAGAGGCCTGGAGTCCCCACCAGCAGAGATTGGTTTTCCATATAAAACCACAATAGAGCTATACAGGTCGAGCATTGATTTGATAACTGTTATTTCCTGAATCTGAATGGGCTACGTGTGAAAAACAAACGTACAGTCAATAACACAATAGAAAAATCTGTATACAGTGTGTGCAAATGAAGTTAAGAGGTAAGACAATAAATAGGCCAATACTGGCGAAGTAATTACAATTTAGCAATTTACACTGGTGTGATATATGTGCAGATGAGGATGTGCAAGTAGAAATACTGGTGTGCAAAACAGCAGAAAAACAAAAACAAATATGGGGATGAGATGAGGGGATGAAATGTGTGCAGACAGGCAGGAACACACATGCACGCACGCACACACATACAACCACAAAACGGCCTATATGGTATCTCCACAGCTCTGCGACTTGTATGTGCTGTGAGGCGGTTGAGTGGATGAGGTGGGAAGCCCCAGACTGCTGCTGGTAACAGCCATGTGTGAGCCACATTGAGATGGCCTTGTTCACACTGACTGGGCTATAGCGTGGGGCGGGTTCACAGGGGTCAGCCTGCGGAAGTGCTCTGTTTACTCTGCAAAGCCACACAGCTGCCAGGGTGAGACTCACAGATCTCTCAGAGCTCTGTTTAGGAGAAAAGAACAAATTGATTTTGGAGTCTGGAATTTTCCCAGAAGAGAAACCTGTTGGCACTAAACACCTAGCTGTGTATGTAACAATGGAGGTACAGTATATGACACAGTACGCACAGCAAACGTAGGACATTGTTAGGATCTAAAATGTGGTGGATTTTGGTGTGTGTGTGTGTGTGTGTGTGTGTGTGTGTGTGTGTGTGTGTGTGTGTGTGTGTGTGTGTGTGTGTGTGTGTGTGTGTGTGTGTGTGTGTGTGTGTGTGTGTGTGTGTGTGTGTGTGTGTGTGAGAATTCTAGGTTGCAGGACAGTAATTAATTGTCTCACAGCTGTTTTTTTATTTTCACCTGGGGTGTAATTCCACACACACAGCACAAGCTCAAATAAAAAACACAAACTTCAGGGCAGGACGAGCCCAGTACTGACACATCCGGCCGGCAGCGTTGGAACACACAGCGCACCACTGGTCTAAACTCATCTCTAGTTAGAGTCAATTGAGTGTATTATGATTGATGTTTGAGTAAGTGTATTACACTGTATTTCAGAGCATATGCATTAAATACTTGCTACCACACATTGTGACATACTGATTCTGAATTGTCTTGTGTGTGGACACGTAGACATTGACAATCATCTTTGTCATGTCTTTCACACACATACATATGCACACACACAGTCACATGCACGTTTGCATGACTGCATGCATACGCACGCGCGCACACACACACACACACCAGCCAGGTCTCTTGATCACTCAGCGCATCATCCATTTTACAATCGTTTTCCTTTTCATTTCCTGAGGCGATGACCCAAACCCCCAGACTGAGCCTTGTAAATGGACCAGCATGTTTTAGGGGTTTGGACTTTGGACAGGGAGCATCTAAGACATTTGATGGCAGGATGTTTAGTAACCGGTCTCGCTCCCCAAGGAGGCCAGGAGGGTGATCGTGTCCAGATGGTTTAACTCATGGAAATAGAATTTGACACTGATCCACTGGAATGGCGCAGCAGTCTAAGGCACTCCATCTCAGTGCAAGAGGTGTCACTACAGTTCCTGGTTCAAATCCAGGCTGTGTCACATCCGGCTGTGATTGGGAATCCCGTAGGGCGGCGCACAATTGGCCCAGCGTCGTTTGGGTTTGGCCAGGGTAGGCTGTCATTGTAAATAAGAATTTGTTCTTAACTGACTTGCCTAGTTAAATAAATGTGAAAAAAATGTAAAAAATCACAGACCCATTAACTTGAATGTGAATTCCCGTTCTAGTAATTATATTTCTGTGATGAAGCTAAGGAAGTCTTAAATGGGAATTCCGAAACATAACATGACTTTTGTAATCCCCTCAGCCTATGTTCCATTGTACAGACCTGAGTTATCCAGATATTTAGCCGTGACCCTCATTTACACCTATTCACTGCCTGGTCAGTTATTGAGCCCTGCTCTAAGTCTGACTCACACACCCATCAAGGTAATGGACTGTATGCTTACAGTCTCAATGAGATCATTCTTTGTTTCTAAGATAACATTACTGTATGTAGGTTAAGTAGGTTATGTTGCTAAGTGAATGTTCAAGTGTATATCAAATCAAATCAAATGTTATTGGTCACATACACATGGTTAGCAGATGTTAATGTGAGTGTAGCGAAATGCTTGTGCTTCTAGTTCAGACAGTGCAGTAATATCTAACAAGTAATCTAACAATTACCCAACAACTACTTAATACACACAAATCTAAAGGGGTGAATGAGAGTATGCACATAGAAATATGTGGATGAGCGATGGCCGAGTGGCATAGGCAAGATGCAATAGATGTTATAAAATGCAGTACATACATGCATGAGTGATGTAAGATACTCAAACATTATTACATTGGCATTATTTAAAGTGGCATTGTTTAAAGTGACTAGTGATCAATTTATTAAAGTGGCCAGTGATTGGGTCTCAGTGTAGGCAGCAGCCTCTCTGACTTAGTGATTGCTGTTTAGCAGTCTGATGGCCTTGAGATAGAAGCCGTTTTTCAGTCTCTCGGTCCCCGCTTTAATGCACCTGTACTGACCTCACCTTCTGGATGGTAGCAGTGTAAACAGGCAGTGGCTCGGGTGGTTGTTGTCCTTAATGATCTTTTTGGCCGTCCTGTGACATCGTGCGCTGTAGGTGTCATGGAGGGCAGGTAGTTTGCCCCCGGTGATGCGTTGTGCAGACTGCACCACCCTCTGGAGAGCCTTGCGGTTGAGGGTGGTGCAGTTGCCATACCAGGCTGTGATACAGCCTGACAGGATACTCTCGATTGGTCATCTGTAAAAGTTTGTCAGGGTTTTGGGTGACAAACCAAATTTCTTCAGCCTCGTGAGGTTGAAGAGGCGATGTTGCACCTTCTTCACCACACTGTCTGTGTGGGTGGACCAATTCAGTTTGTCTGTGATGTGTACGCCGACGAACTTAAACTTTCCACCTTCTCCACTGCTGTCCCTTCGATGTGGATAGGGGGGTGCTCCCTCTGCTGTTTCCTGAAGTCCACGATCATCTCCTTTGTTTTGTTGACGTTGAGTGAGAGGTTGTTTTCCTGACACCACACTCCGAGTGTCCTCACCTCCTCCCTGTAGGCTGTCTCGTCGTTGTTGGTAATCAAGCCCACTACTGTTGTGTCGTCTGCAAACTTGATGATTGAGTTGGAGGCATGCGTGGCCCTGCAGTCGTGGGTGAACAGGGAGTACAGGAGGGGGCTGAGCACGCACCCTTGTGGGTCCCCAGTGTTGAGGGTCAGCGAAGTGGAGATGTTGTTTCCTACCTTCACCACCTGGGGGCGCCCGTCAGAAAGTCCAGGACCCAGGGCCTACAGCTTGATGATGAGCTTGGAGGGTACTATGGTGTTGAATACTGAGCTGTAGTCAATGAACAGCATTCTTACATAGGTATTCCTCTTGTCCAGATGGGATAGGGCAGTGTGCAGTGTGATGGCGATTGCATCGTCTGTGGACCTGTTGGAGCGGTATGCAAACTGAAGTGGGTCTAGGGTGGCCGGTAAGGAGGAGGTAATATGATCCTTGACTAGTCTCCCAAACCACTTCATGATGAAAGAAGTGAGTGCTACGGGCGGTAGTCTTTCAGGTCAGTTATCTTTGCCTTCTCGGGTACATAAACAATGGTGGCCATCTTGAAGCATGTGGGGACAGCAGACTGGGATAAGGATTGAATGTCCGTAAACAAGCCAGCCAGCTGGTCTGTGCATGTTCTGAGGACGCGGCTAGGGATGCCGTCTGGGCCAGCAGCCTTGTGAGGGTTAATGCGTTTAAGTGTTTTACTCACGTTGGCCATGGAGAAGGAGAGGGGGGGCGCAGTCCTTGTTAGCGGGCCGCGATGGTGGCACTGTACTATATGTTATCCTCAAAGCGGGCAAAGAAGGTTTTAGTTTGTCTGGAAGCATGACGTCGGTGTTCGTGATGTAGCTAGCTTTATTTTTGTAGTCCGTGATTTCCTGTAGACCCTGCCACATACGTCATGTCTGATCTGTTGAATTGCGACTCCACTTTGTCCCCGTACCGGCATTTCACTTGTTTGATTGCCTTACGGAGGAAATAACTGCACTGTTTATTTTCAGCCATATTTCCATGGTTAAATGCGGTGGTTCGCGCTTTCAGTTTTGCGTGAATGCCACGGTTTCTGGTTAGGGTAGGTTTTAATAGTCACAGTGGGTACAACATCTCCAATGCACTTCCTTATAAAACTCACTCACCGAGTCAGCGTATAGATCGATGTTGTTCTCTGAGGCTGACCGGAACATATCCCAGTCCGCGTGATCAAAACAATCTTGAAGAAGTGTATTCCGATTGGTCAGGCCAGCGTTGAATGGTTCTAGTCAAATTTAATTTGATGAAATCCATAGCTACAATAAATGCAGCCTCAGGATATATGGTTTCCAGTTTACATAGAGTCCAGTGAAGTTCCTTGAGGGCCGTCGTGGTGTCTGCTTGAGGAGGAATGTATACAGCTGTGAGGATAACTGACGAGAATTCTCTTGGGAGGTAATATGGCCGGCATGTGATTATAAGGAATTCTAGGTCAGGTGAGCAGAAGGACTTGAGTTCCTGTATGTTATGATTACACCATGAGTCATTAATCATGAAGCATACACCCCCACCCTTCCTCTTCCCAGAGGTGTTTATCTCTGTCGGCGCGATGCATGGAGAAGCTTGGTGGCTGAACTGATTCCGACAACATATCCCGAGAGAGCCTTGTTTCCGTGAAACAGAGAATGTTACAATCTCTGTGTCACGCCCTGACCATAGTTTGCTTTGTATGTTTATATGTTTTGTTTGGTCAGGGTGTGATCTGAGTGGGCATTCTATGTTGTATGTCTAGTTTGTCTGTTTCTGTGTTTGGCCTGATATGGTTCTCAATCAGAGGCAGGTGTTAGTCATTGTCTCTGATTGGGAACCATATTTAGGTAGCCTGTTTTCTGTTGTGTTTTGTGGGTGGTTGTCTTCCGTGTCTGTTTGTTCACGTTACGGGACTGTTTCGGTTTTCTATTCTATTCACTTTGTTATTTTTGTATTGTTGTCGTGTTCAGGATTATTAAATATAATGGACACTTACCACGCTGCGCATTGGTCCGACCTTTCTTACTCCTCGTCAGATGAGGAGGACGAATTCCGTTACACTCTGATGTCTCTCTGGAAGGTAACCCTTGCTTGAATTTTGTTTACCTTGTTGTCAAGAGACTGGAGATTGGCGAGTAGTATACTCGGGAGCGGTGGGCGGTGGGCAATGTGCATGTCTTCGGAGCCTGACCAGGAGGCTGCTCCGTCTGCCCCTTCTGCGGCGCCGTTGTTTTGGGTCGGCTTTTGGGATTAGATCCATTGTCTTGGCTGGTGGTCCAAACAGAGGATCCGCTTCGGGAAATTCGTATTCCTGGTCGTAATGTTGGTAAGTTGACGTCGCTCTAATATCCAATAGTTCTTCCCGTCTGTATGTAATAAGACTTTAGATTTCCTGGGGTAACATTGTAAGAAATAACACACAAAAAACAGAATACTTCATTGTATCCTAAGGACTCAATGCAAGGCGCCATCCTGCTACAGCATATACAGTTGAAGTCGGAAGTTTACATACATTTAGGTTGGAGTCATTAATACTCGTTTTTCAACCACTCCACAAATTTCTTGTTAATTAACTATAGTTTTGGAAAGTCGGTTAGGACATCTACTTTGTGCATGACACAAGTAATTTTTCCAACAATTGTTAACAGACAGATTATTTCACTTATAATTCACTGTAACACAATTCCAGTGGGTCAGACGTTTACATACACTAAGTTGACTGGGCCTTTCAACAGCTTGGAAAATTCCAGAAAATGATGTCATGGCTTTAGAAGCTTCTGATAGGCTAATTGACATCATTTGAGTTAATTGGAGGTGTACCTGTAGATGTATTTCAAGGCATACCTTCAAGCTCAGTGCCTCTTTGCTTGACATCATGGGAAAGTTAAAAGAAATCAGCCAAGACCTCAGAAAAAAAGTTGTAGACCTCCACAAGTCTAGTTCATCCTTGGGAGCAATTTCCAAACGCCTGAAGGTACCACGTTCATCTGTACAAACAATAGTACGCAAGTATAAACACCATTAGTACACAGGAAGGAGACGGGTTCTGTCTCCTAGA
Organism: Salvelinus fontinalis; assembly: GCF_029448725.1. Taxonomy (NCBI): domain Eukaryota; kingdom Metazoa; phylum Chordata; class Actinopteri; order Salmoniformes; family Salmonidae; genus Salvelinus; species Salvelinus fontinalis. Next base: position 31,402,219 of record NC_074702.1, on the reverse strand, counting down.
GATGAACGTCCTTTGGTGCGAGAAGTGCAAATCAATACCAGAACAACAGCAAAGGACCTTGTGAAGATTCTGGAGGAAACAGGTACAAAAGTATCTATATCCACAGTAAAATGAGTCCTATATTGACATAACCTGAAAGGCCGCTCAGCAAGGAAGAAGCCACTGCTCCAAAACCGCCATAAAAAAGCCAGACTACTGTTTGCAACTGCACAAAGATCATCGTTTTTGGAGAAATGTCCTCTGGTCTGATGAAACAAAAATACAACTGTTTGGCCATAATGACCATCGTTATGTTTGGAGGAAAACGGGGGAGGCTTGCAAGCCTAAGAACACCATCCCAACCATGAAGCACGGGGATGGCAGCATCATGTTGTGGGGGTGCTTTGCTGTAGGAGGGTCTGGTGCACTTCACAAAATAGATGGCATCATGAGGAAGGAACATTTTGTGAATATATTGAAGCAACATATCAAGACATCAATCAAGAAGTTAACTTCTTGACGCTAGGGGTCAGATTTTTTTATATTTTTTAAATAACGTTCCCAAGGTAAACAGGCTATTTCTCAGGTCCAGATCGTAGAATATGCATATCATTTACAGATTAGGATAGAAAACACTCCAAAGTTTCCAAAACTGTCAAAATATTGTCTGTGAGTATAACAAAACCGATTTTGCAGGTGAAAACCTATCCCGGAAGTGATTTTTTTATTTATCTGTGTTTCATTTCCCGTCTTTCTTCCATTTAAAGGGGTATCAACCAGATTCCTTTTCCAATGGATTCCTCAGGCTGTGACCAGGCTTTAGACATAGTTTCAGGCTTTTATTTTGAAAAATGAGCGAGATTTTTCAAAACTAGTCAGGTGTCCTTTGATTTGTTCCTGCGTGCGAGAGGGGTAGTTCTCCATTTTCTTTCTCTTTTATTGAATAGATTACGGTTCGTTGAAATATTATCGATTATGTATGTTAAAAACAACCTGAGGATTGATTATAAAAAAACGTTTGACATTTTTGGCCCTGCAATTCAGCGGTTGTTTAGGAAAATTATCCCGCTAAAGGGATCCGTAGCGCAGAGAGGTTAAAGCTTGGTCGTAAATGGGTCTTCCAAACGGACAATGACCCCAAGCATACTTCCAAAGTTGTGGCAAAATGGCTTAAGGACAACAAGGTCAAGGTATTGGAGTGGCCATCACAAAGCCCTGACCTCAATCCTATAGAACATTTGTGGGCAGAAATGAAAAAGCGTGTGCGAGCAAGGAGGTCTAGAAACCTGACTCAGTTACACCAGCTCTGTCAGGTGGAATGGGCCAAAATTCACCCAACTTATTGTGGGAAGCTTGTGGAAGGCTACCCGAAACGTTTGATCAAAGTTAAAGAATTTAAAGGCAATGCTACCAAATACTAATTGAGTGTATGTAAACTTCTGACCCACTGGGAATGTGATGAAAGAAATAAAAGCTGAAATAAATCATTCTCTCTACTATTATTCTGACATTTCACATTGTTAAAATAATGTGGTGATCCTAACTAATCTAAGACAGGGAATTTTTACTAGGATTAAATGTCAGGAATTATGAAAAACTGAGTTGAAATGTATTTGGCTAAGGTGTATGTAAACTTCCGACTTCATCTGTATACTGTAATTCTGTCAGTCTGCGTTTAGGCCAAGTAAGTGGAGTTAGGCTAGCCTGTCAGCCACAGTAATGTATGTTTAAAACAGCTCAGAAGAAGAAATTTGAGGCAATACAAGTGGCAGCAAGATTTCAGTTCGGCAGAAGCTTCGTTTTTGAAATGTTTTATTGGCACACAGTAGTCAGTGTGGACATACCAATCTCCTCCAGTGCTCATTAAAGTTAAAATTACAACAGTTAAAAGCTAATAAACCCCTCTATCTGAGCGTAACACTGAAAGCGCGACTCTCTTCCCGTTCACTTCAGCCACCATGTCGATGTCTCTCTGCCTCAGTGAGGAAAGCTTTAGATCCACAACCGCAGAGCCACAGCTATACTTAGCTGGGCTCAGATGATAGTTATTATCAGGTTATCATCATCATCATCATCATACCTGGTTCTGTGCAGGTGGAATCGACTGAGCTGTAAGTACAACTGTGCAGTTGACAGATGCCTCCATAGACATGAATGAGTAGCTCTCTCTGAAATGACAACCAACTTGAAGCAAGGATTGCAATCACGTCAACTTTCCTCCCTGTTTTGTAATACATTTTGCGCACCTCGGCATACCATCACGTTTGGAAGGCACATGAGTCCCGTGCAACACCGTTACAATAGTACCTTTGCCATTTTTCCCTAATAAACAGTTCAAATCCTGTGTTTTATACTGAATATACAATATACAGTTGACTGACAAAATAAAGGAAATCAGGGGTAGAAAGAATTTAAAAAGCAGGTGCTTCCACACAGGTGTATAATTAATATCCAATCATACTAAGGGTCAAGTATAAAAATGGTGGGCAGGCCCAGCTGCCCATTACTTTGACTACCATGCCTAGAACAAGAGATCTCAGTGACTTTAAAAGAGGTGTGATTGTTGGGGTATGTTTGGCAGGTGCTACAGTGACGAAGACTGCTCAACTTGTTGATGTTTCACAATATGCTATGGCCATCTCAGTCACCACATTTCAACCCAATTAAACAAACCCTTATGGGAGATTCTGGAGCGGCGTCTGAGACGGCGTTTTCCACCACCAACAAAACACTTAAATGATGGAATTTCTTGTGGAAGAATGGTGTGGCATCCCTCTAATAAAGTTCCAGACACTGAAAAAAATCCATGCCAAGGTGCATTGACTTATTAAGACACTATGCTGGTCTTTCCTTTATTTTGTCAGTTACCTGTATATTTACATTCATTATTTTAGACTTACGAGGACATTGAGTTATTGTATCTCATGTGTTAGGACACGGCAGTGTTGGCCTATGCCTGTAAACGTAAGAGGGAGGGAGGGAGGGAGGGAGGGAGGGAGGGAGGGAGGGAGCTGAGGGAGCTGAGGGAGCTGGGAGAGAGATCGAGAAATGGAGAGAGAGACAGAGAGGGAGGAAGAAGGTAGAGCGAACCAACATTGTCAAAATCACATCCAGCAGGCTGTGGTTACCATGCCAAGAGCTAAACAGGCGTTTCATCGGCTTCTGGGGCTCAGATTTATATTCTGGTGCTTTGACTCTCAGGGCCATAAATCTGGGGGGTGTTAGTTAGCCTGGCTGGCCTGAAGAAGGAAGACATGAGGCAGACAGATAGGACAGCAGACCCAGGGCCTGTCCATGTCTCACACCAGACCTGGTAAACACTCACCACAGCCTTGGCTGCACTGCTACCGATAGATAACCACCCTGGTGTGAGAACAGGCATCGGCAGGATGACTCATACCATACTGATAACACCTTAAGCCCTCAGAAAACATCCAACTAACACAAGAGGTTTGCTGAGTTGCAACTCTTTTGGATTGTATATCTGCGAATGTACAGACAGCTCAGGCCCCTTTATATGTTGTCTACAATTGTCCACAATTGTCCACACTTAGCAGAGCCACAAAGGCTTTGTCCACGGTTCTCTGGCAGTGGAGCTTCCTCAGCTGAAACAATAATGGAAATCAAGACCACGCCTTCTCTCCACGCCACACAGTGTCAATATTCTGTCTGTCTCAGAAAGTTTTTTCCCCCTTCTCATTCTCCTCCTCCTCTCCCTCTATTGTGTGAATCCCCATGTGTTTGGGGAAATTAATTCTGCTTCTTATTAGACATGGCCAATGTGTCCCAGGCACTGTCATACTCTATCTCAGCCAAGCGTTATCGGGCGCCTGCCAACCAGGATAAAACCCTCACTCCCAATTAGCCAATCAAAACAGGATGTTGGGTCCCTATCAAGTACCAAAAAAGAATTGTACTGTGTTCAACAGAACACTACGGTTGAGCATGTGGGCGTCTTGAAGTGTTTTTCTCTCGGTAACTCAAAACATGGATATGTTTTTAACACGGAGGATTGTGTGGTTTTAGAGAATAGTCGACAGTTTATCCCCTCTCAGACAACGGGGGGTAATACTGACCGACGCTATTCTGAAAGCAAACGGAAAAGCTCTGCATCTCTCTCCATTTCAGTTTTCTCTCTCTCTTTCTCCCCGTCTCACCAACAGAGATGATGGTTTAATTTACATAAATTGTGACTCTAGTGGCACTGACTGCAGATGAGTGTCCATTCAGCAGTGAGTGGGCGCTTCCCTTTTCATTACAAACACAAATTGGGACACAGAAACACTAGCCAAACAAACCGTGTGATGATTGTATTCTACTCATCCTTCAGTGTAGTACTACTCTGAATATTGTGTATTCCCGTACAGATGTATGATCTTAATTTGACACGTTTTGTCGCAGGAGTAAAATAATCCTGCAGCAGGAGGATTTGATTATAAAAAATACAAAAATGAAGAATTCCTAACTGGAAATTAGTTTTGATAGGCTAGAGTAGACTATAGTTTAGGTGTAGCCTATGGCAGCATTTCGGATACACTTGTATGCCATAGTGGTAGTGTGCGCAATTAGTGCTTTTTGAGGTCGGTTCCATTATTGAGATCGGTTTCGGTTTCCATTATTAGAAAGTATTTTGGTCTGTACTTATAATTTTTTAAACTTTAAATGCCTTTTAAATAATGACATGAAATGATTTTAGAGCTTTTGAATGGTAATTCCAAATCCAAAAATAGTGAACAGTTAATTGACAAAATCTATTGTCTCTGTCAGGCCCACGTTGGGTAGACAATAGAAAAATATGAAATCTCTATGAAATAATTAACATTTTCAGTTGTGTATATTACTTAGTGTCACACCTTGATCTGTTTCACCTGTCTTTTTGCTTGTCTCCACCGCCCACCAGGTGTCTCCAATCTCCCCTCATTATCCCCTGTGTATTTATACCTGTGTCCTCTGTCTGTTGCCAGTTCGTTTGTTTGTCAAGCCTACCAGCATTTCCCCCTTGTGCCTGTCTTTTCTATAGTTCTGTTTTCTAGTTTTCCTGGGTTTGACCATTCTGCCTGCCCTGACCCTGAGCCTGCCTGCCGTCCTGTACCTTGCTCCACCACATTGGATTATTAACCTCTGCCTGCCCTGACCCTGAGCCTGCCTGCCATTCTGTACCTTTTGGACTCAGATCTGGATTACTGACCTCTACCTGCCCTTGACCTGTCGTTTTGCCTGCCCCCTGTTCTAGTAATAAACTTTTGTTACTTCGCCAATGTCTGCATCTGGGTCTTCCCTAAAACATGATAGTACAAACTGGCCATGACCGACCCAGCATACTCAGTTCAGCTCCACAATGCTGTCTCCCTGCAAGAAACCAGCATTGGACAACACGAGGAGTTACTGCAATGTCTTATGGAGGGACTCCATACCCTGGCAGAATGCCATGCCCAGGCATTCGAGACTTTGCTGGAGCAATTCCGCGGATTCCACACTGGGCAGCGGGTCACATCCGTAATCTCCCAATTTACCCCAGTGTCCTGAGAACCCTGCTTACCTCCTCCGGAGCGCTACGCTGGAGATTTCTCTCCCTGTGCTCCCTCATTTTTGAGCTGGAGCCTTCTTCATTCCTTTCGGGCCGCTCGAGGATAGTGTACATCATAACACTGGTGTCCGGGAGGGCACCCGCCTGGGCTACGGCGGTGTGGAAGCAACAGTACGCCGTCGGCCTCAGTCTAGAGGAGTTTGTGGTGGAAGTTCGGAAGGTGTTTGATTCTCCGTTGTAAAGGAGAGAGGCTGCTTGTAAGCAGCTCTAGCTACGCCAAGACTCCCATAGTGTGGCAGACTATGCGGTGGATTTTCGCACGTTGACGGCTGAGTGTGCCTGGAACCCGGAAGCATTGTTCGACGTGTTCCTTTCATCGATTATCGGAGGTGGTCAAAGATAAGCTTTTATGACCAGCTATGCTTTGACCATTCATAGCTTTGACCATTAGGATTGATGGGCGGCATCAAGAACGTAGGAGGGAGAGGGAATCTGTGCCCTGTAGCCCTCGTTCACCCTCGATTCCCACCCCCTCTTATCGAAGAATCCCGGAGACCCCCGAAGTCTACATGTCCGAGTGAACCCGACGTCATCAGAGTTCTCTTGGGAATCACAGAGGGCTGCCGACTCGCCTGCTTCGGAGTCCAGGCACCTGGGCAGGGCTAGATTGACTCCGGCTGAGCACTTACTCCGACTCCACATCCAGAGCTGTCTATATTGTGGAGCTTAGGGACATTTCGTAGCTACCTGCCCATTTTCCTCAACCCTTACTTGCACTTCTTTACATGCCATCCTGCTGTATGGGAACCAGTCAAAATCTCTCCGGGAATTTTCTGGACGCTACCCTGGCGTCCGAGCTGGCATACCCACTCAGCCCCTCTCCATTCCCATGGATGTTAGAGCGTCCTGCGCTCTATAGACCGGGTCACTCACAATACCACTCCCATCAACCTACGGTGTCAGGGAACCTCAGCGAGGAAATCCAATGTATGCTGATTAAGTCTCCTAGGCTCCCGTGGTATTGGGATTCTTTTGGCTCCAGCGACACAATCCCATCATAGACTGGACTGCTGGTGCCACACCCATTGTCTGAAGTCAGCACAGCCTGCCCTGGGACGTCTTCCTGTGGGCTCAGAAGTTGCCCTGGACCTCTCCGTCATTCCTGTGGAGTACCAGGACCTCCGGGAGGTGTTCAGTAAGGCCCGGGCCAATTCACTTCTGCCGCACCGATCCAATGACTGCGGGATTGACCTTCTCCCATGCACCACTCCACCCCGGGAATAACTGTACCCTCTGTCGGGTCTGTAGACCAAGACTCTGGAGACCTACATTGAGGACTCACTAGCTGCAGGGTTCATCCGTCCTTCTGCCTCCCCGCCGCTGGCACAGGGTTCTTTGTGGAAAAGAAGAACAAAACCCTGCACCCGTGCATCGACTACCGAGGTCTCAACAACATCACGGTGAAGAACCCCTACCAGCTACCACTCATTGCCTCGGCCTTCGAGGCGCTCCACGGGGCCACCGTGTTCTCCAAGCTGGACCTGTGGAACACCTACCACCTGGTGCGGGTGTGGGAAGGGGACGAGTGGAAGACTAACTTCAACATGGCCAGTGGGTACTACGAGTATCTGGTCATGCCATTTGGCCTTACCAACGCCCCAGCTGTGTTCCAGGCTCTGGTTAATGATGTTCCACACAACATTTTGAACCGGTTAGTCTTCATCTACCATGACGACGTCTTCGTCTTCTCTCGCTCCGCCCAAGAACATGTGCTCCACTTCTGACAGGTTCTCCAATGCCTCTTGGAGAACCCGCTTTTTGTGAAAGCGGAAAAGTGCGAATTCCATCGCTCCACCATCTCCTTTCCTGGGTTACATCATTGCTGCAGGGAGTGTACAGATGGATCCCTAGAAGGTGAGAGCAGTGGTGGATTGGCCCCAGCCTATGTCCAGGGTGCAGCTGGAATGTTTCCTGGGATTCGCCAACTTTTATCCCACTTTTATCCAGAGTTATAGTACCCTGGCTTCCCCCCTGTCTGCACTCACTTCTCCCAAGGTTCCGTTTACGTGGTCCCCAGCTGCTGACCGGTATCTCAAGCATGGGATCTCAAACAGCGTTTCACCACAGCTCCCATCTTGGTTCATCCTTACCCGTCCCACCAGTTCGTGGTGGAGGCCGATGCTTCGGATGTCGGAGTGAAGGCTGTCCTGTCCCAGCCTTGAACCTCAAGTTACATCCCTGCGCCTTCTTTTCCCATCGCCTCAACGCCACAGAGAGGAACTACGATGTGGGGAATCGTGAGCGTCTTGCAGTGAAGATGGCGTTGGAGGAGTGGAGGCACTGGCTGAAGAAGGCGGAACATCTGTTCATTGTGTGGGCTGACCACAAGAACCTGGAATATCTCCGCACCACCAAGCATCTCAATTCCAGGCTAGCTAGGTGGGCCTTACTCTTCAGTTCAATTTCTCCCTCTCCTACCAACCAGGATCCAAGTGCATCAAGCCGAATGCGCTGTCACACCGCTATAGCCCCGCAGTTACACCCTCGGACACGGAGATCATCCTTCCCACCTTGTATCTGATGACAAAACTCAGCTGGGGAATAGGGAAGCAGGTCCGTGAGGCGCAGCGTTCCCAGCCGAACCCCGGAGGGGGCCCAGATAACCGGATGTTTGTGCCTGATGCTGTCTGCTCCTCGGTCCTGGAGTTGGCCCACTCCTCCAGGCTTGCCTGCCACCCGGCTTACCATGGTCCCGGACGTCTCTGCATTCGTCGCCGCTTGCACGGTCTGTGCGCAGAACAAGACTCCTCGGCAAGCTCCGCCTGGTCTTCTTCAACCACTGCCTGTCCCTCACCGTCCCTGGTCTCACTTATCCCTGGACTTCGTCATGGGTCTTCCCCTGTCTGATGGCAACACTGCCATCCTGACAGTGGACTGGTTTTCCAAAGCCGCCCAATTCATTCCTCTCCCCAAGCAATTCTTTGCCAAAGAGACGGCCAAACTCATATGTGCAGCACGTCTTCCGGATCCATGGACTCCCGGTGGACATGGTCTCCGACCGGGGTCCTCAGTTCTCGTCCCAGTTATGGAAAGCATTCTGCACGCTCATTGGGTCGTCAGCCAGCCTGTCCTCGGGGTTCCACCCCAGTCCAATGGCCAGTCGGAGCAAGCTAACCAAGAACGGCTCTTCACTACCTGGTCCCCACCAACCTCACCACCTGGAGCCAGCAACTAGTGTGTTTGTTGAATACGCCCGCAACACCCTTCCTTGCTCTGCCACGGGTCTCTCGCCCTTTGA